>NC_074718.1:38549503-38762003 GCF_947242115.1 Biomphalaria glabrata | reverse complement strand
AAACCTCCCGCAGAGCGACTGGGGATGGGAGTGGGCAGGGTTTGAACCCGGGACCATCGGTAAATCAAAACGACAGCCCAGCGTGCAAACTGCACGACGCTTTAAACCGGTCTAAATTTCCAAAAGGCTTGAACATTGCTCAGTTAACAATCTCTGCTGACCAAAATACACCTACTACAGGAATAAGAGGCCTCGATTAATATGAAGATAATCTTACGATTAATACGACAAATAAAACATAGTTACACTACATATGACTCGATTGTCACTCACAATATGGTATCGAGCCCCCTTCTTGCTTAAGTTCCTCCTTTCATACCTTGCGGTCTATAGGGCAGATGATGTAAAGGTCATATTTGCCCACGGTTAACGAGGGTGTTCATGTGGCCAGCACGATGACTAACCGACTTTAGTTTTCGTCAACTCATGTCAGGTACCCATTTGAGCTGGTTGAACTCATAGCAGTCCAAAGATCCCGAAATTAAAAAAAACCCAGTCCTCACCGAGATTCGAACTTCGAACCCGGGACGGTCGGTTCGGAAGTCAAGCGCTTTACCGCTCAGCCACCGTGCCTCCACTTCTTACTTTATTTTACTTAATTTAACCTGCTTTTTTAACGAAAATGGATAGTGAGCTGTTGACGCTAGGAACGTATGTCTGTGCGCCTAAGAATTGCAAGAACCTCCCCCCCCCCAACCAACCACCTTTTTTTTTTATCTAAGGTTGACAAACACGTCTCTACGATGAAATAAATTATTCACGGGATATCACAAATACACAGAACAATGTCGTCTGCCTTGAGCACAGCCTCTTCGCATGTTCTAGACTGGGGCGGGACTTCGTTCTCTGCTTCAATGTCAACATTCCTTCTCAGTCTAGTCTCTAACAGTGCGCACCTATTGCACTACTTGGATGGCGTTGTGCATGGCAGGGTTAGAACAATATATATATATCAGCAAAAAAGTGCAGCAAAGATTACGATTACTAAGAAAACTGTCCTCGTTTAATGCTAGCGAAAAGGCCTTGGCTCACGCTCACATCTGTAATATTTTAAGTTTCAATATCACTGCCTGGTATGGCAATCTGAGCATTAAAAATACAAATAAACCTTATAGAATCCTAAATGCTGCTGGCAAAATCATTGGAAACAAACAAACCCCATTTGGGCAGTTGTTTGAGACAAGCATCTATAAAAAAGCTAACAAGATCCTCGAAATAAAGAATCACCCTATGTGTCAGGATTTTGTGATTTTACCATCACAAAAGAGATACAAGACACCGATAGCAAAGACAAACAGACACAAACACTCTTTTGTTCCCCTGGCAATCAAATCATTAAACAAGAACAATCTGATATAAACTTTGTCACATGTAAATTATGAGTTAGTCTGGTGTGAATGTACACTTTGGTTTCTTATAGTTATAATGTGTTTTTTTTTTTTGGTGTGAAGCACAAATTGTTAGACAAATTTCCATACGGACAATAAAGATTATTATTATTATTATGTATATGTATATGTATATATATATGTATATGTATGTATGTGTGTGTGTGTGTGTGTGGTGTGCATTGTATTTATAAATAGTATTGGGCTTTCTTTGAATAGGGATAGGGTTTGGATAAAAATCACCCCCAACACACACTCAAAAGTTGGGGATCCGCTTGTGAATCAGGCTGCTAACAAACCGAACATAACTTCACGGGAATTAAAATCAATAACCAGATCTAGATCTATATATATCTGAAGACGTGGACGTATGTCAATATGAGATTATTATTTTTTGCTGTTGTTTCCTTTGCATATGAAAAGTTCAGATGGTTTCGTCTGCGATGAACCCTAATGGTGGTCAATACCAAAGAGAAGTACTTCTCCTGGACTTCTCCTGGACCTGTAGTACCGGGTAAGAAAGTCGACCGTAGAACGGAAGCATCTTTTAACTGACCATCAAATAGTAGTATCATCTATTGTCTGTTTTGGTACCTGGATTCTCTGTAGTGTACTCATTTCAATTATATTCAATCTTATTTATTTAAGATTATAATATACTTTTTTTTAACTATCCAAATAGTTAATAGAGAAATAGATTTAAAAACATTGGTATACGATTACGCCTTTATAAAACATATTACATTAGTTTATAGATATTGCCAAATTATCTCAAGTATTCTTTTTGTTTGTAATATTACCTTCTAACTTCACTAATTTCAAAGCGGTCTGTTTCAATTTATGTAGATCTAGATATTTTTTTTAAACAATGGATACTTTTGATTTTAATATGCATCAAATTTGAAAATATTTCATCAAAGGTTGTTATTTAAAAATAAACACTGTGGTATTTCTCGAGAGACGATCTTTTCCCTTTGCAACTTCTTGTGTGACTAAAGAGACGAATTTTCGGTACACAAAATAATTAATTACCAATAATTGATTATTGTGTTCTCGGGGAAAAGAAATAATTGTGAACAATTTTCAGCTTGATCCGAAAATGGGCGTGGCAGAAAAACGTGTACAAACTTTTTAACACACATACAAGTTGATATAAACTTTGTAAAAATAAAATAAAAATATTTTAAACTACTTATCTCCTCTTTAGGTAGAGGTAAAACAGTCAAATAAACATTCATTATTTGTCATCAAGAAAGAGGAATTAATATTGGCTACTATGGGAATTGAACCCACGACATTCGTGTTAATTAGTAATATTGTCTAGAACTTTTATTAATTTAATTTCCCAATATATCCATTATAACATTAAATACAAAACATTTCTTGATATGTTGACTTTCTTGTCTTCCCCCGTCCACATTTTTTACAAATTCCATGTTGAATATTCACACCACGCTGCGCACTTGTGCTTCCAACTTTTGACCACCCATTCCTTCCACTCATGACTAAGTTAATAGTAGAACTCGAAAACAATCAATATAATTGTCTTTAAAAATCAATTCCTACTTTATGTTAAAAAAAAAATCAGATAAATTCATTAGTGAAAAAAAAACATTGGCCAGTATGGGATTCGAACCCACGATATATACGTTATAAACCTGACGCTTTATCAAATTCTGCAATTCCCAGACTTCCAGCTTTTGTCCAACATTTTCATTAATTCACGAAGAGAGTATAATCTGATGAAAGGAATAGAAAAATAAAGTGTGCGTTATTTAACTCTTTCTCTCCGTAATTATTTACCACATTCTGGTGGAATCAACGCTGGTATCGTCAGTTAGGAGAGAAAGAGTTTTTAAAAAAAGCATGTCTTCGTTTACACTTGGAGTCTATTCGCATTGTTCAAACACGAACTAGACCTGCAGCTGTTACGAATGTTTATTGATATTATTGTTTTACATTTACAGACGGAATAATTTAGCATTAATATTGACACGACGAGAGTGACTGTTTAATGTTATATATCGACATTCCAATGTTCTAATTTGTCCTGTGACTTGGCAGATTTAAAGTTTAAGCCATGGCGGAAAATTAAAACATTTAATTAGGCGCAGTAGACGTAAAGTACTGCTAGGGCCTGGTGTAGAACTAGTAACACTGAAATTTTTTAAAACAAATCTACACTCATACACTGTGCTGTTTGAGTACAGATATGGCCATATTACAAGGTCCTCAGGGCTCGCAAAGATCTTCCTTCAGGGAACAGTTCCAGGACAAAGAAGAAGCAGACAGAGAAATCGATGGAAAGACAGAAAAGAATGGATAGGCTTCTCATTGAAAGAGATTTTATTTAAGACAGAGAAGAAAGGAGAAAGACGGCCAACAGGTCTTATGTGGTGCCCAACGGTCCAACAGACTAAAGGACAATTTAGGGTGATAAAGAAATTATAACTTTTATAGCGCTACTTTCATGCTTATTGCATGCTCAGAGCGCTGTGGTCCAATCTCATTTGTGGGAGAGGGGTATCTGGGAGAAGATTTTCCGTGCTGTCTTTAGGCTCTCAGTAAACACAATTCTGCTGAAGTCGGGTGTCGAACCTCGAGCTCCCTTCGTAGGTAGCCAAAGCCAAACCAAATTCAAGCGTACTCGACAACGCATCCGACAAATGATAAATTACTATGGCATTCTTTTTTTTTTCCCCTTCATTGTAAAAGAAAGGTGAAATAAATTAGTCAAAACAGCATCAAGATGCATTCACTAGAGACACATTTCAACTGTTTGAGAAATGCTTCATTCGGGCATGTAGAGCACACATGACAAGAGTTTCTCAAAGAGGTGTACTCAGGTGTATATCTGAATAGAGAGTGGGGGAAAGAGAGAGGTAAGGTTGACTCCCCCTCATCATTAAAAAAAAAAATCCTAGAATGTATCTGGGATTGAATTACGCTACTGTCAAAATCTAAATCATTGAACGATTGGGACACCACTATTACTGTGGAGAAGTTCTACTGTACCAGTGTTTAAAATAAATCTCTTCGAATTTGTATTAAATATTGTATTATACCCCCCTCCCCCCAATGACACGTTTCCTAACTAGCAAATCCCTCAAAACAAAGCAAAAAAAAAAAGCTTGTCAAACTCTCCAGTGACTAAGCAATGTTTGCCAACTCACACACACCTTCATAGTAGGCTATCTGCCCATGCGCAGTGACTTGAATGCCCTATTTCACAAAGTCAATTGGTTTTATAACCGCTGTTGGTCTACTTATTATAACTAACCGCGCTGAAATCTGTCTGTGACAAAATAACTATTTTACTGAATACATAGCTTGTGTGTATATCTCTCAACTTGTCTGTGTACTGACACTGTGTATGTTTCAATGGATATTGCTGCTTGTAAGTAAAACTTTCAATGTTTGTTATGGTATGACAGGCAAAAGCAAAACATTTTTTTGTAAGTTATATATTAATTAATTTTTTTATCCATCAATTGGAGGCGCGGTGGCTGAGCGGTAAAGCTTGGCTTCTGAACTGGGGTTCCCGGGTTCGAATCCTGGTGAAGACTGGGAGTTTTAATTTCGGGACCTTTGGGCCCCTTTTGAGTCCACACAGCTCTAATGGGTACTCGATATAAGTTGGGTAAAAGTAAATGCGGTTGGTCGTTGTGCTGGCCACATACGTTAACCGTAGGCCACACAAACAAATGACCGTTACATCATCTGCCCCATAGACCACAAGGTCTGTAACATTTGAAACATTTACTTAATTTTTATCCAACAATGGCTTCCTGGTCGTGTGGTATACGCTCTGGGTTGTTACCCTGATGGCCCTGTGATCGAATCGTTCTCTTTTTAATCTCTGTATTTGTTTATTTAGATTTTCTGACGAACAAAATTTGAATTAACTTTTAAAAACAAAACAATTACAAGTATATCTTTGTAGTTAAGATGGGCTAACCATAATCTAGGTGTTTTCTTTACCCCCAAAAAAAACAACTTTTCACGACATAGAAACGCAGAATTCACATATGTATTTCTATAATTGCTATAATTAATTTTTTTTTTTACAAAGGTTATATCTGCTCGCTATGTCTGTCTGGCAAAAAAAAATTAACATGTTATTTCTCCACATCCATTCTCGGATCAGGTCGAGGCTTTAAACAATAATTTATTGTACCAAACAATTAACATGAATCATATTGAAGATTAATCAGTTAGACGATTAATTATTTGTAATTGATTATTATGTTTGAAGTCAGAGAAGGGAAATAACGTCTCTATAATAGAGATATACAGTTGCAAATGCGAAGTTCTTCCCCTTAGATAAGGTTTCTTCTTAAATTTTATAAGGATTTTTTAAATATATTTTTTTTCTTGTTTCTCAAAGCTAACATCGTAGTGTTGGTCTGTCTCTCTGTGGGGCAGACCAGCAGCCAGTTGTACAACCACACCAGATCTATCTTGAGCGAGAAACTGAGCAAGGATGTGTACCACACGGAGGTCAGGCCGAAGAGGAATCAGAGCGAAGTCTTGGAAGTCAACTTCAAGTTTTATCTGGAGTCCCTGGTGGAGGTCAACGATGTTTCCCAAGACTTTATTGTCAACGGTTTTCTGGCCATGGCTTGGTACGACGAGGTATAGACTTGTGCTGACTGACCAGGTCACTTTAAAATGCTATTTTAAAAGTAATTTTGACTAATGACAAGTGTGTCTTTGTCGTCTTTCTGACCCAACCAAATGAGCACAATGACGTCACTAGACTGACCAGTTGAATTCTTAATGTAGAAACTGTAACTGATGTTCCTTCACAAGTGAAAGATTATTACAAACTAGACGAATTCTCTCACTGGAAGACGTGGGCGATTCTTCGAAACCGGGACTACAGAGGCCAAAGTCCAGAACGCATACTACACTACCAGATAGCTAATGACTTGTCTAAATGGACTTTCTATGGAAATTCAGATAGACTGTATTTGTGTTATCTGTTTCTTTAAAAATATCCAAATAATTGATAAAATCATTGCAGTAAGCTGTATACAGTGTAGAAAGATATTACTTTCTAGAAACTAATCTACACTTATAATTAGGACACTATTAGTTAGATCTCGTTTCGAGTCATGTGTTTAATTGCGGAGTATGTTGAGCGAAAAAAGTCTATGACAAGATTTATAGGGCTTCTTTGTTATAGATTGGGAGGTCTAAAAAAAAAAAGGGGGGGGGTCTTTTTTATATAAAACTATCTGTGTTCCAATCACAATTGTTTAGGAGATTCCTAATAAAACGATAATGTAAATGTAGCTATGGCTATAAAAAAAAAATTTGAAATAATAAATCATAATTTGTCATATTACGACAAAAATGATTGTCATAATTAAAAACATCTTCTAAATATTTTGTAACTCACTAGTTAGCTGTTTGGGATCCTAAAGACTACGGAGGTATTGAGCTTGTGCACCCGTTGCCAGAGGATATTTGGAGACCAAGAATCGGACTCATGAACACATTAGGAGAGAGGGATATATTTGGAGACTCTAAGGCGTAAGTAATATGTACTGAAGGAGGTTTTCATTGTGCATTAGTGAGAATGAAATAAATATATATAATCTAACTAGTGAGAATGAATATATATATATATATATATTTATATATATATATATATATATATATATATATATATATATATATATATATATATATATATATATATATATATATATATATATATATATATATATATATATATAATCTCACTATTTCTATAACTGCTACATTAAATGATCGCAAACAGATTTTTACTTACGTGCACAGAGTAGTCTAGCCCTAAAAATGTGAACCCACTTTTAGAGGAAATCGAACACGAGAACTGCTTCCACATGTTCCCTCCTATTGCTTCTTTTCCGAAAGTAAAATCTATATAGGTATTTTTGCGAATTAAAAAAGAAATATACCAAAATCTTAATAAAATAAAATGTTAAAGAATTAATATTCGTTACTGTGTGGTAATGGAATTATAAATGAATCTGGATCTCATTATTGGCGTTTAGTAACTTTGATGAGGTGTAATACACATTCCATTAAAATAGATAGATAGATAGATAGATAGATAGATAGATAGATAGATAGATAGATAGATAGATAGATAGATAGATAGATAGATAGATAGATAGATAGATAGATAAATAGATAGATAGATAGATAGACAGACGGATGGAATCTAGCCCAACTAAATGTATCTCTTATGCCAGACCTACAAACTTGTTCTACAATGGTTATGTCTACTACGTACCTGGCTCTGTGTTCCACACTTCCTGTGAGATGACCTTGGTCAAATTTCCATTCGACGTCCAGAACTGTTCCATCGAGGTAAGAGTCTCTCATACTTCACATTGTAATGCATTCTTCAAAATGTACAGACAGTAACGCAGGTATTAAAATGTAGATTCATTCTCATTCTCTTTGTTTAACAATGTGAGTGACGTTCTATCTCTCTTGGTGTTTGTAAAAGTCTTTTATAAATCCAGTCATTATTTTCCGCGTCTGTACTACACGTCTTGCGTTTTTAATTGTAAAAGCTGATATCAACTCAATCTGTCTGTCTGCCTGTCTGGTAAAAATTTTGAAAACGCATTCTTAGTGGATTATTTACAACAATCTATCAGCTAAGAAATTTAATAAGTAAAAAATGTAAAGCACCTCTTTCAGACCTTGCAATCTATGGCCAGATGGTCACCGACTGATGGTGTAGGCCGATAGTAATCAAAGGTGTCATGTGGCCTGCACAAAGACCAACCACTTTTACTTATATTAGTATCACTTTATAAACATGACCGCCTCTTTGTTATTTAATATAGTCGTGCATGTTAATTAAGGGCTTAAACTGCTAGCGTAGAAGTATCCAGGCTGATTCAGGCAAATATTTCCATGCCAAAATAACACTAAGAAAAATCTTTTTTTTTCATAGACTATGGATAAAAAAATATGCTTTGTCTTTCCAGTAGGTTTCTTACCTATATCTTCATTAAAATTCTTTGGTTGAAGTTTCTGTAAAGATATAACGTTTACTTGTTTTAAAATAAGTTGTTGTTTTTTTTTATGCTGTAGCCAATATGTAGCCCTTAGCTGAAACAGCCTGCCCTGCGCGCAGTCGAACGTTCCGGGCTGTTTAGTTCTCACTAGTCTCACGAGAGGGGCATACAAACTAGCAGCACAATGTCCTCAGCCCCATGAATAATAAAAGTGTTCATTATGGTCGAACTATATTTACTTATATCGTTTCTTTAGTCATTTCTTTATCTACTTATTTATGTGTTTGAATTGTTCCAATTCTGTCCTCTAGTTTGTGGCTATGAGTCAAACAGCAGACGCGGTGCGATTTGTCCCTGAAAACGAGACAGGAGTTGAGATGTCACTGTTCATTCCTCATGTCGAGTGGGATCTCATTAGCACGTACGTCAAGAGGACGGACGTTCCAAACCCACCCATTACTTATCAGACTGTTAATGTAAGTCACCATTGCAAATCTAATGTCCATCTTTCTAAGTTCAATAACTTTGGTTCACTATTTTTTAAAAGTCATTATCTTATAATTTTGTTTTTTACTTATTGGTAACAAAATAAAAATAAAATATTCAAAACGCTTTTAGTCTAACGATAACAGTGTCATTAGAAAATGTCTTATCTAGATAGTAATTTTAGCGTATTTGCTATCTAGACAGTATCACTAGGGTACATGTTATACAGACAGTATCATTAGCGTATTTGTTATACAGACAGTATCACTAGGGTATTTGTTATCTAGACAGTATCACTAGGGTATTTGTTATACAGACAGTATCACTAGGGTATTTGTTATACAGACAGTATCACTAGCGTATTTGTTATACAGACAGTATCACTAGGGTATTTGTTATCTAGACAGTATCACTAGGGTATTTGTTATACAGACAGTATCACTAGGGTATTTGTTATACAGACAGTATCACTAGGGTATTTGTTATCTAGACAGTATCACTAGGGTATTTGTTATACAGACAGTATCACTAGGGTATTTGTTATACAGACAGTATCACTAGGGTATTTGTTATACAGACAGTATCACTAGGGTATTTGTTATCTAGACAGTATCACTAGGGTATTCGTCATACAGACAGTATCACTAGGGTATTTGTTATACAGACAGTATCACTAGGGTATTTCTTATCGTGACTGACATAACTGTCCCTTTTAAAACTCGTGTAACTTACTAGACCGAACCTAAAAGCGTATGCTACTATGCTACTAATGTTAAAAAAAGTCCTTGGCGAGAAAGAAGTGGATGTTATATTTCCTTGACTACACAAAACGCCATTCTAACATTGGAACAAAATCCAGAGAGATTGATGGCCATTCTTCCTCTTCTTTGTAATTATAAAAAACAAAAAAGCTTCAAACTAAAAGTTTTAAAAAATGTCAACCATAATTTGATTTCATTTGTAAAGTTTCAAACGCTTCTATGTCGAAATCTGTTGGAAAGAGATCACATTCCAAACTAAAAGTCGACCACATAATGAGATTATAACCAAACTTTGTCTTATTTGGTTTGCGGGATACGTCCTCCAACTGAGTGCATTACATATACTAAGAGTTGCAATGTCATGTAGGCCGATATGAGGAAAGCGCAAACAAGAAAGTTCTCGTATAACTTGGCGCTACACATACATGGAGGACCTCAAAGCAGTGGACACTAGGGTGGAAAAGGATTCAGATGTTGCCAGAGACAGATCCTTATGGAGACAGCTTGCTGCCCATTTATTGCAACTTTCATGCTTATAACAAGTTCAGAGCGCTCTGGTCCCATCTATGTTGTGAACAAGTGGAGAGAGTAAGTATCTGGAAGAAAGTTCCTGCGCTGTCTCTAGGCGCTCAGAAAACAAAAACGCTTTACATCTCTCATTCGCACATCCCACCTTCATACGACAGTCCGAAGCACATAGCACACTGCCAAACAACCTTTGTTAAGTTTCCATGATTACTAGATTCTTCTTCCATTGCATTTTACAAATAAAAAAACAGTACCTTACATTACATAAAGCATTTTTAATTAGTGTATTCTTTTTGTTATCAGATTTCATTCTTACTCAAGAGAAGGCCTGACTTTCTTCTACTGAACACAATTTTACCGGTTGTCTTTCTTTCATTTCTCAACATTATGGTTTTTATCATCCCCGCTGAATCTGGAGAAAAAATTGGGTTCGGTAAGTATTTTGTATCATGTATTTATTATTGATGCGAAAGACACAATTATTAAATTGTGCCACAATTCTGTGGAAATTGCATCTAAAATAATTCCTGCAGGTTTATAGTTTTCAATTTAGCGCTGTAGTAGGCCTATGGTTGACAACAGATCGAACAAACTTTAAATACCAAATTTAACAGGGAATTTTTTATGTTATTGATTACTAATGTATGTTTTATTGTCAGGTCCTTTAGATTCTTAACCAAAGGGAATACTCTCATCCAGAGGCCAGGAATGAGAGATTGGTCAATCAAAAACCCCTAGATCTACCATTAGTTAGATGATTATTTAATCGCACCCATTAGGCCAGGTTCACACTTAACCATAACGACATAACAATCAGTTCATTCAATGCACTCAATGTTAATAATGCAACATGCCAGTTAGTTAAATAGTGTAATAACACCGGCGACACTTTGAGCCTCGCACAGGTTTGATTTTGTTTACTTGGAAATATGTTTGGGGGTTGTTGAAACATTGTACTTCGTGACTTCTGATATTCGTGCTGAAAACATGACAACCTGTTTTTACCTGAATTGCTTACCTAGCAGATGACCCGTGGGTGGACATTTCGGGGGCCAATTCTGAGTTTGTGTGAAAACACAAACTTTCTTTGTTAACTTGTTTCGTTACTGATATACTGTGTGTAGTATATTTACTCTTTTCTCTTTCTCTTCTATGTAGGTATAACCGTCCTGCTGGCGCTGGCTGTATTTCTCAGTATGGTCAGTACCATGCTTCCAAGATCATCTAAGACAATGCCCAAAATTACGATCTTTTTATTTCTCCTTTTGGTCATTTCCTTGTTGACTGTAGTGGACAGTATCATCATTGTGTATCTTCATCACCTGGAAGAGGTACGTTGAAAACCAGAGGAGGTAATGCATATTAAATGATTCATTATAAATAAAAATGCAGCTCAGAGATTTAGTTGCAAATTGCAAATTGCAAATTAGTTGCAAATTGTAAGAGAAAACACGTACAGATTTTTTTAATCATACAAACATTTCGTATTAATGTTTGATTAAGCTAGAAAGAGAACTGTAGAATTTTGTATCTGGCAAAGGAAAAAGTTTATGTAAGCCAGGGGTCTCAAACTCATATCAGCATGTGGGCCACAGTGGAAAGTAACAATCAGTCAGCGGGCCACACCACGAAAAGAGAATGTTTTTTCATTAAATTTACAAACACTACTGTCACTGCAGTTAAATGCTAAAATAAAGTTTTTATATAATTGTCACAGATGCCATTATAGATTTATTTGTATATTTCACATTTAAAAGCTTGTGTGTAAATAGAAATATAAACCCTTGACTGAGCCTCAGGAATTACCCCACAAATCTAGACCCTTGACAGCACCTCAGGTTTTACCCAAGACGTAATTACGATGTTGCAAATCTATTGGTTGATTTGAAAATAAATAAAGACATTTTTTTAAAAGAGTTAGCGCCAGAGAATTTGACGAGAGTAGAAAGAACGCCAGTCGATAAAATAATTTCCTAGTAGACAGTCACGCTTCTAAGAGCTCTGATTTAAAGCCTTTGTAATATTATTTATGCTTGTTGATCTGTAACTTGTACATAAGCTGTACTTACGTTTTATATTTAAATAAAGTTCCAGAGTTGTGTTTTAACAAAGAATCTCTTATTGTGCATCCTAGATCGTCATTTATTCAATTATTTTAATTCAAGTAAAATCCCCGGCATCACAACACATTGTGACATCGCTTGTGTTGTGACAATAATTATTAATTACATTTATTGTAGTTTATACATGCACAGGCAGTTTAGTTTACTAAAATAAGTTGACGTTGCCTCTGTCACTAATAAAAAAAAAGCAGAAACTGTACTTCCCCTCCCCCCCCCCAAAAAAAAAAAAAAAAAAAACTATAATTACTAGGCCTACTGCAGATGGCTCGTCACTCATGTTTCTGTCCACTCAGCTGAGAGCGTTTAGCAGAGACCAGACCATCGACGTTAGGTCTGAAGTCGCGTTTAGTGGCAAGCCGCAAGGTTGCTCTCAGATGCAGATGCAATCTTGATCGTAATGCTGTTTTGTTGATCTTCATTCTGGAGAAAAAACTGTTCGCAAACGTACGTACCCCCAAACATCGCAAGAATTCTAGCAGCTGCGCAAAATAATTTTGGAAACTTCTCTCTGGGATGAAACTGGTAGAAATCTGGAACGCCGACATCAGCGTATTTTAGCTTCAGAACAGTGTTCCACTGCAGGTCCAGTAGTTCAATCTGGACTTCCTCTGGAACGTTTTACACGTCAACTGCAAACGGAGTGGCAACAAGGAAAAACTGTGGTTCGAGAGCAGTGAATTGCTGAAAGCGGTGTTCAAAATCTTCAAGTAGTCTGAAGAGGATGTCTACGTAGTCTTTCAGGCGCTGTAGTTCAACCGTTATGCTCTGTAGAAAAGAGAAATGAGCCAGGTTTCCATCTGCCAGCTGAGTGGCCCACAGACAGCTTGCATCTGAATGAATTAAACATCACGGTAATCAGCTGCTTTGTGTCCTGTAGTTGTGAATTGATTGCATTGAGATGTTGCGTGATGTCAGTAAGAAAAGAAAGATCCGACAAAAACATTAGATCACTGAGCTGAGGTATGTCTCTAGTCTTTCATTGCCATGAGCAATGCTATTTCCCGTCTCAGTTCAAAAAAATCTCTGCAGCACTTTTCCACGACTCAACCAATTTCGTATGATACAGCAACTCTTCGTATTCCGTTTCTAAATCAGCTAGACATGACACAAACTGTCTGTGGTTGAGACCCCCGTGCACGTATGAAGTTCGCCGTCTTTACGACAACATCAATCACGTTCTTCATTTCTAGACTTTTGCCACAGAGTGCTTCTTGTTGCAGAATGCAATGTATGGCTGCAAAAGGTCCCGCCAAGCTGAGCTGATTCCGTTTCTCTACCATTAATCCAACACCAACCTTCTCTGAACACATTCTAGCCGCTATCGGCCAGTGGTAAGAATCAGGCCACCGTTCACCCAGCTGAAAGCCTAAGCGGTCGGTGGGCGACAGTGACACCCCATTTACTGATTTGTGCAGTTGTAAATCATTTCGCGGCTTATATGTGGTCATTGTAAATTTTATCTATTTTTTTTTAAATTTGCGGACGTGGTCGCGGGCCACACAAAATAGTTTCGCGGGCCACATGTGGCCCGCGGTCCACGTGTTTGAGACCTCTGATGTAAGCTGTTAGATAGATTGTCATGGTTAAGAATAGCTGAGGTAAACTTCATTTTCAATTCTCAATAGAGAATTTACTATTGTTTGATTTCATTAAACATATTTCGGATGTTCCTTTTGACTAGAAAATTATTATATCCACGCTTTAACAGCTTGCCGGTGGCTGAGGATAGAGTTCATACTCAAGACTTGGTCACGTGACCTGGCAGCTTTTTCTTAACATTCAAGTATCTAACATAGAGTTTTATCATAAATGTCTGTAGCTCATTCTTCTTTAAAAATATCATCAAATTTTCACTCTCTCTCTAAATGCACACACACACAAAACAACATTACGTTGACCCATCGAAGGCCGCCTATGAGTTTCAGTGAAACACCAAACTCTGTAATCTTGTTAATTCTTGTTCTATCTATTGCAAAGTAAGAACATCATTAACTCGTACTTCTAGCGAGGGACGTGTATCAGGAAATGTATCCGATGACAGAACACTGAAAACAGTGAAGTTGGCTTAACCTCAGAGAATAACTTCGCTAGCACTGGTGGAGATATCTTTTTTTTAAATAAAATAAAATATTTTAAATTATATAATAAAATAAAAAGTTACTTTACTTTTAGATTACCTTACAGACTTTTTGTTCGTTTAGGAAAACTCAAATTTTCCATCAAAATAATTCGCACTGAAAAGGTTAATAACCCTGAAGGACGGAAATTATTTGTTTGTGATTTTATCACCATGCCACCAAATCTAGTGACAAGTCCCTGGATTGCAGCATAAAAATTGTATTCTGTTGTTTTTACAAAGCTTATATGAACTCACTCTGTCTGTCTGTCTGGTAAAATGTTTTACACCTTTTTTTCTTTCATTTATTGCTTGCTACCCCGGATGGCTGCCTGGTCGTGCGGTTTGCGCGCCGGACTGTCGTTCAGATTTATCAACGGTACCGGGTTCAAACCCTGTCCGCTCCCATCCCCCGTCGTTCTGCGGTAGGTTTGGACTAGGAAGTAATTATCTTCAACTCTGAAGAAACATCCGAAACATGCAAAACAAACAAACAAACATGCTAGGTATAATCATATCATTAGGATGAACTGGAATTATTGATTTTATTGTTTTTAAAGAGCCCATATCAAGTCACTTCTTCTTCTTCTTCTTCTTCTAGCCAGCTTTATTGCTGCTGAGCTGTGAGCTCTTTTGCAGACTGTGCCAATGAAAAAAAGTGTGCTGTTTTCTTCAGTTGTTCAGCACTGCCGTACAGGGTGTTGGTTATATTGGGCTGTAGTGGAAGTAGGGTCTGCCTAAGGTGGATTAGGGAGGGGCATTCAAAGAGGATATGGTTTACGGTTTCAAAGGGGTGGGCGCAAGTCACTTCGACTGTCTTGTCTAAGCCAATAAATAAGTGTGCAAAGTTTCAACTTGATCCGAGAATGGCTGTGGGAGAAATAACGTATGCAAACTTTGTACCAGACAGACAGAGTGGCTTGATATATGCTTTGTAATAAAAGGTTCAAAATGAGACCCAATGTCCCCATATGTGAACACCAACTATGTGAACAACGGAATAGTCAATTTTAAAAAAATATAGATGTCACTTTAGATGCCTTTTGTCTTTTCAAATATTAATCCAGAAATTCCTTAAAAGAAGATGCCGGGTATCAGGTGGTAGATATTTTCAATCTTTATTATTTGTTTCATATTAATTCGTAGTTCTATTTTTTTTTATTTTTCCAGAAAGAAGGGAAACTATTAAGAGCTAAAAATAAATACAAAAGTGCTGCCAACAAAATACGATCTCTGACAAAAGCTGTAACGAAACCTGATTGCAGTCAAACCAAAAGTCAGAAGAATGGAGATGTCAGTCCGGTTGAGGTCATCTCTTCCAGATTGTTTGAAACCTCACTTCCTGTGGTCATTAATGAACATGGGACACCTGGCAAAAACATAGATGGAAGCAAACCTCTCAAAGACAATAAAAATGAGCATAACAAGTATCGATTGATTGGGAAATATATCGATTTTGTCTCTTTCATTGTATTTCTAATTATTTGGATTTGTGTGACCATTGGTTTTATGCTGGACATTACGTCTGTCATTCATGTTTAAATAAATAAATGTTCTCTGTGACATGAACTGTATAGGTTTAAGAAGATGTATCGAGACATTGCAGCCATATGAGTATTCTCTTGCAATACAGAGACTACATAAATAACTGCAATGGATGAAGTCAATTTGTGATAGTGACTTTTGCAAAAGAGTTGATAAATATCACATTGACCATTGAAGCCTATAGAAAGAATTATGCATTTCACCTGTTTAAAGAATTCACAAATTTTCCTTCGTGGAGATGTTTGTAGATACACCAACTTGCATCATAGTTCTTTATGGAAATAAAACAACCATATAGAAAAAGTTAAGAGCATGGTAAATGCAGAGCTCTACAGAAGATTAATGTCCAGTAAACAATGTCCAACCAAAGTTACTTTATTTACGGCATCTACAGTACAAACACATCAACGCCACCTTGGATTGACATGAGCACCTAGGCGGCATCGGTTGTCGTGTGGACTAGGCAGTGTGGTGTCTGAATTATGGACAACGATTTTTATAACTAGGATTTATTATTTGAACTAATGTGACAATACAAAGTAAATGAAAAATATTCTAAAGAGTTGTTTCTTATTAAATATTTAAAGATATTTATATTTTATGCTCGTGATTTGAACCAGTCATTATTAAGCAATTATATTATTATTGCAAACGACTCCTTTTTCTTGCATTGGATGTGGACAGAATTGTTTCTTTTGAAAAGCTTTTTTTACAGTCCCAATATAATGCGTATGTATGTATGTATGGATGTCCAGAATAAAAATCAAAACCGTTTGACCAATCTTAATGAAACTTGGCATAAATGTTCCTTAGAACATGGCGGAGACCAAAATGTATGTTTAATGTCCCTCCCACAACCGCAGGGCCCTACAAATAGACTAAAAGTAAAATGTATGTTTAATGTCCCTCCCACAACCGCAGGGCCCTAAAAATAGACAAAAAGTATCAAATTGTATCGCTATAATAGAACGAAACTTTTTACATTTGATATGGATATATGGGGTTAACTGGGAAATCAATTTTCAAGCTCCACTTTTATTTTCATGGCAATTTTTTTTAACTCTTTCTCTCCGTAATAATTTTCCACGTTTCATCGGAATTCTTCATTTTGTTCATTAGTAATTTTTTACCCGGTTATGATAAAGCTTGAATAACGTTTTCGTTAGTTATCAGAAAGTATTTATTTGGTCTAGAGTTAAAGCGGAATGCAGGCTCTTTTTATAGAACACAAAGTCAAGTTTATCAAATCAAACATTAATTTAATTTGATGAGGTCAAATCAACGACGGTATAGCCAATCAGGAGAGAAAGAGTTAAATGTGAAGGTAACATTTTCCATGAGTGACATAGATCTAAATTCAATCTACTAGATCAGTAATACACAAACTAAGGCCCGCAGGCAGCGGGTCATACCCGGCTAGTTTGTTATAAGGAGAGAAAGCATTTTTTGTTCTTATTAAAATCTACTACATCATAAAATGTTCAACTTTCCAATTGTTTGATTTAGTTCAAGCCGCCACAACGTTGGTCCTTGCCGTTATGGACTTGCAATAATCCATTCACAAACACTAGTGCTGTGTATGCTAAGCCTCTACTCCTTGTGGACCGACATCTTCATGCAGACTCATTTTGTTCATTTTAAACAGCCA
This sequence comes from Biomphalaria glabrata, assembly GCF_947242115.1. Taxonomy (NCBI): domain Eukaryota; kingdom Metazoa; phylum Mollusca; class Gastropoda; family Planorbidae; genus Biomphalaria; species Biomphalaria glabrata. The sequence goes on along the minus strand of NC_074718.1, from coordinate 38,744,383 downwards.
TTAGTGCAGCGACAAACTGACTCCTGGCAATATTTGAAGAGCCGTTACACACTATCAAACTAATGAAACTGTCTGCTGCACTCCCTTTTTGTGATGCGCATAATGAGACGATAACTGGGTCATGGGGTAAAGAACCATAATTTTATAGCATAGAATTTGGACAATTTAGGATTTAAAAAAAAAAAAAAAGTCGTTTCCTTTTACTAGTACAACTATTAATGAAATCGCGTAGAGTAGATCCGCAGTGTCCAAACATTTACAGCCCGGGGCAAATAAATGTGCGCAAAAAAAAAAAAAAGCCTGATGGAACCGAACCTTTGAGTATACAATGGGCAGAGTATTTAAGAGCTGATTGTAATTAATCACCTACCAGATATTGTCCGTGGGACGTAGGTTGGACATCACAGGTGATATTTAAGATGACTAAATTTTAAAATTATAAATCAAACCAGATATTTCACTGTGTAGTCAATTAGGTAGCTATTTTTTTCCTAAAGATATACATACATAAGCTGTCAAATTCTCAGGAAAATCGTTGGAGCCGTTTTTTGAAACACCTTTTCACGTAAAGAAAAACTTCCTGCTTTTTTCTGATTTAAAAAAAAACAAAAACTCTTTGAACCCATGAAGAGTTAGCAAGCTGATATGAGGAATTGTACATATGTATCGATCTACCCCACCATCCACCTCTGACGCCTGACTACAAATGCACTAGATCGAGACCACGTGACCGTGTTGATAGTCTTGTCTCCGAAAATCCGACCTGAACAAACAATAAAGTGCAAAATCTAAATCCACATGTTTGGGCAATAAACTCATCCTAGTTGTGTATCTCACGAGATATTGCTATCAGATGAAACTGCCAGCCAGACATCCCTTCACCTAAATTAAATTGAATAAAAAGATCTATATCTATATAATCTTACAGGACTGTTTTTTAGTTACCACTATTAGTCTTAATTTGTCTTACTTGGGGTAAAAATTATCGCCAGACCAGACATACTGGAATGCATAATTAATCTTAGATTATATCTAGTCCTCTAGTTCCTCATGAACTCACTAAAATGCTGTGCGTCCTCAATCTTGGGTTGACGACAAGTTAACATCTGGAAACCAGTACCGGTCTTATGACTGAGTGATGTACACCAACAATTTTTTTGTGTTGGTTAGCCCGCTTTGTGGTACATAACAACAGTTTCATGAATTCAATCGCACCAGCAAAAACATTTATATTTCTTGGAACCTTTGGGCTTCGATAGGAAATAAGATCCTTCCGAAAGAATCCCGATATCTTGGTTCGTCTACAACACAGGACAATGGACAACCCAGTGGTCGTCAAGTTTGGACAGTTTATGAACAATGTTAACGTGAATTGTTGTGTAAACCGTAAACGTATGTTAGTATCTTATGTGTTGTTGGCAATGTAGTCTCTTCAGTACTGAATGAACATAAAAAAGAACAAGAAAAAAAAAAGCATTTGAAAAGGTTTTCATCTACGATTTACTCCAATGGCGGTCAGTGCCATCGATAACTACTATTTCTGTTGTCCTTGGTAAGCAACTCGGTCGTTGGGCGTAGCACTCTCTAGCTGACAAGTAAATAGGAATAAAATAACCTATACTGTAGTTTATTTGGTATATTATTATTTCATTCGTAATCTTTGTAATCGTAAAACAATGTCTACTATATGCATGTATTTTGTCTTATAGTTTTTATTTCATCTTCTAAGGATATATATGGTTCGTACATCGTTGTTCGATGATGACCACATTTGTCATCCAGGAGGCTGAGGGTATTTTGGGAGGGGGGATGACTTAGTGATTTACGCTGAAAATTTTGATTAAAGTGAGGAGGATTCGTGCAACACTTCGACCTCACTCTCTCGCCCTAAAACCTATCATTTTCCAGAAGCAAGATTTGGTCAAGACGTCCGGGGACGTCCAGAGACTTTCTGAGTGTCTTGTCCAGCTATAGAGTGCTCCACAGCTCCACTGTACTCCACTGTGCTGGTAGTTGCCTTTCTGTCCAATATGTCATTTATTGTGACGTTTTGCACATGCCGCAAAGTCCAGATTTCAAATGTTAGGTTTGAAAAAACATAAGTGTACTGAGTGTCATGGACACCTCAGATACCATCAACCTGGTTTAGCCAACCAGTTAAAGCCGTTTCCGGGGTGTGGCCGCTGCGCATGCTACAGCTACTGGCAGCCACAAGTGAGAGAGGGGTACCGAGTGGGGACCAAGCGTGACCTCCGCATCGAAGAGGTCGGACCAAGACTGAGCCAAGGTATCCTCAGAAGAGTGTACTATTCCCTGTCCACTGCAGGTGCTACCACTCGTAGATTCTTCATATCTAATGATACAGAGTACATGTTTTGAATGTCGCCCACTTCGCTTAATAGGCTTAATACAACGTTTTATAGATTATAAATACAGCCAAAATTATCTCAATTTTTCTACCTACTTTTCTATATTATTCTTTGTCTTTAAGTTTATCTAATTCAAAAGTTGTCTAGATTTTATTTTTATTTGCAATTCATCTTTAAAGCTTTCAAAGTCTTCATCAGCTAAACCTGGGTAAACACGGATCTCAAAAACGGCTCTAACGATTTTCCTAGAAATTGGACATTTTATGTATATCGTCGGGAAATTATTTACTAGCTAATTGGCCACACTTGAGATACTCTGGTTTGAGCGTATATTTTTTTCAAATTATTACCTTCTGTAAAATTAAACTTGGTCTAGAGCAGGGGTTCTCAACCTGTGGGTCGATTGACGATTTGCCAGGGGTCGCCTAAGACCATCGAAAATATGGATTTTTATTGTCTATTCTGTATGTGTGTGTGGGTGGGGGGGGGGTCGAGGCAGAGTGGGGGGATTGTAAAAAGGGGTCGCCGAGCATAAAAGGTTGAGAACCGCTGGTCCTTAGCCTATATACTCTAAGTAAATTATACATTCGCTTAACCAGGATTTTTTTTTCGGGGTCGGAGTATTTGGATTGGAGCGGGTCAAAAAATGATCCTATTTTTATCTATCATACATTAGTTTTTAATAGTGGCATATTGACTTCAGCTTCATAAACAAGGAATTTTCTTTAAAAATTTTTGTTTATATTAACTTGTTTTAAGGAATGTATAATTTAGAATTTACTTTTTCTGATAGTGACAATGTCAGCTGTTATTATTAACAAGAGAAAGAAAGACAGAGAGAAAGAGGAAGCGTTATGTAATGCGAGTCTACTCCTTCTGTTTTGTGAAAAGGTTATTGATATTCAAATATGATTGGGTCATTGAACGATTATGATATCTGATAAAAATGTTAGCTATACCAGTATTTGAAATGTATCCAATTTATTGTATATGTCAACCTTTTAAATCTCTCGTTTGCACATCCTTTAACCAGCTAATCCCAAAAATGTAAACAAAAAAAATGTTGAATATCTTTCAAGCTCCACAGTTATTAGGCAATGTTTGCCAACACACACTTGTATAATTATCTGCCCATGCGCAGTGACATGTCTGCAGTTGCATGACACAGTTCAATGCTGTTGGTCTACTTGTTATAAATATCAGTGTTAAAAATCCGTCAGTACGAACTATTTGATTGAATAAAGAACTTTCGTACATAGTTCACTGTTAAAAGCTAGAGAGATGTTACATGTTTTAATGGATCTTTCCGCGTGTAAGTAATGAATAGTTTCAATATTATGTTTAATTAATAGCAGAAACGCGCACGCATTTCGTTACTTAGTCTATATACATTTATTTATTTATCATTGCTATCTAGTCTATCTTTATATCTTTTCATCCAACACTCTGTTTATGTGTAGACTTTCTTTAAGTCCTTTCAGCCTTTTGGCTTCAAAATTAGTCTTTGTGTGTGAATATGGCTGCCTGGTCGTGTGGTATGCGTCGGTGGTCCGGGATCGAATCGGGCTAAGATGTAATAATCTTCAAATTTGGAACTTCAGAATTATATAAAACAAAACAATATGTATAGTTTTGTGTTTTATTTAAATTTTTTAAAAATGTAACACAGTATCATCTACACATGTGGTCACCATTATCATGGACTAAACTGTAATAAATTTCATCCAGCTTATTGTGATAAGGAGGCCTCTGTGGCTGAGCGGTAAAGTGCTTGGCTTCTGAACCGGGAGTCCCGGGTTCGAATCCTGGTGAAGACTGAGTTTTAATTTCGGGATCTATGGGCGCCTCTGAGTCCACCCAGCTCTAATGGGTACCTGACATTAGTTGGGTAAAAGTAAAGGCGGTTTGTCGTTGTGCTGGCCATATGACACCCTCGTAAACCGTAGGCCACAGAATCAGATGACCTTTACATCATCTGCCCTATAGGCCAGAAAGTCTGAAAGGGAAACTTTACTTTTTTTATTTTGGTAAAGTAGGTATGAGATATATCCACAAGATCAACAATACATTCCTCCGCACTTCTATCAACTTTGTTAAAGTTTGGTAACTGAGTGAGCAGTCCAGAATTAAATATCTTGATATATTTGACAAAGCCCCAGTTATTGATATAGGACTGGCTGGCTATTACAAAGTATTAGGTAAAGGCCATCTTCCCAAAAGAAACGTCATTATCAAGGCAAAATCTTTTTAGAAAACTTACAGAAAAAAAAGAATTAAGAAATTTGGTGTTGCTTGTGTGCTTACTTCACCAATCAAAATAAACTTGTTGACAAACTAAAAACGAAATTCGCAGCGGTGAAATCAGTTGTGTTTCCCAAGTTCTACAAGTGTCTTTCTTGCGTTGTTTCTATATGAGTTCATAGGGGTCTATGTGTTCCCCATAACGCAATTATTATTGTTGTACATTAACTTATTTTGATTTTTTTTCGAGCTCCTGATTTGCCTTCAGTTTTTTTCTTCCAAGCTTTAAATCACAAAGTAGTTCAGAAGGCTAAGAAATAGTAAAAGTATACTTGCCTTCTTTGGTGCTTCAAAACACAACATTGAAATTTAAGAATTCTTAGAGTTATTTTAAATGACGTTTTATTTTTGAACAGGTCACGCCGTAACTTTAATTCTTCTTCAATTGTTGGCCGGGTTCGCGAGCAGCCAGATGTACAACCACACCAGATCTATCTTGAGCGAGAAACTGAGCAAGGATGTGTACCACACGGAGGTCAGGCCGAAGAGGAATCAGAGCGAAGTCTTGGAAGTCAACTTCAAGTTTTATCTGGAGTCCCTGGTGGAGGTCAACGATGTCTCCCAAGACTTTATTGTCAACGGTTTTCTGGCCATGGCCTGGTACGACGAGGTATAGACTTGTGTTAACTGACCAGGTCACTTTAAAAGGTTATTTAACAATAATGATGACTATCCTAATTAAAATTGTTCGGATATTAGTGACCATACACATTGACCTGTGTAATAATTTTTTGTTGGTGGCCTAATAAACCGCTTGGCTTCTGAGTTCATGGGTTACAAGTTTGAATTCCATTGCAGAATGGGATTTTGAACTAGTCAAATTGGGTTGATTTTAAGTTGGCCACATGATACCCTCGTTAACCGTAGGTCATAGAAGCAGATGACCATTATCAGATTCCAAGGTTTGAAAAAGGAACTCTACCTTCCTTTTTACTTACAATTACCTACGTTCCAAACGCTCTCAAGGATCAGAATAATTTGTCTAGATTTACATTGTAATTCTACAAGACAATACTTAGTTGTTCATGAATGTCTACTGAGAGTGTAAAAAAAACTGACAAAATGATTGCAATTTATAACAGAATATAACAGATATGTATATAAAGATTTGTATTTATCGATACAATTGTCTGTAAGAGAACACCAACTCCATTCGATTTATTGAAGAGTAGTTGCTCGAGAATAAAATTCTTTAGCACAATCAAAATGAAATGAAATGAAATATGCTAGGACAAATTTGTACAAATGCTACTTCTTCCCTAGTGTTATTAGAGCATTGAATGGGTTGCTTAAGCCAGCCAGGAAAACCAGTGACTTGGCAAAATTTAAGTCATTGGTTAACGAGCACGACTAGATGCATGACGCGTAGGAAGTAATCATCTTCTTTCAAGTAACGTCTGTATTTTATAAGATAAGATAAGAAATATAGATCTAAGCATTTGTTTTTACTTTGTATTTACTATTATTTGTTCTGTAAAATATAGATAGCTTGTTTCTGCATTCATCCTCGTTAGGTATAGAATTTCGACAGAGAGAGAGAAAGATTTAAAATAATAAATAGAAGCTAAGCCTAACTGTTGTACTAATCTAATCGCAATATTGTGTATATATTAGAATAAACAATGATTTGTTATACTTATGAGAAAAATTACTGTAAAAATAAAGGTACATCATACATCTGGTTGTGTTTCTACTTACTAGTTAGCTGTATGGGACCCTAAAGACTACGGAGGTATTGAGCTTGTACACCCGTTGCCAGAGAATATTTGGAGACCGAGAATAGTGCTCATGAACACAAAAGGAGAGAGAGATATATTTGGAGAAGCTAAAGCGTAAGTTTTGATAGATTTATTCATTGATGGAGATAAAGGACAGTCAATCCAATGCTTTTATCAATACAATAAACAATCTTATGTAACAGATTTGTTCAGGTACACATTACAGCACCAAAATTATGAAACTGCTACTTGGACATCTTTTCCCTAAAAAAAATCACGAAAAATGCTTTGTTATATATCTGTGTTAACAGAAGGAAAAGGTGAGCGGATGTTTTGGTTGTGTAGGCTGAAGAGATTGTGATGAGATCAAGAGGTAGTCTGTCTTAGTTCAGTTAAGAAATACTGGTGTGAAAGTTGAAGAAAAATAAAGCGAGAGTCTTGTGACAAAAAGTGGTTTTAGTGAGCAAGATTTTGTTTAAGATATCACTTCTACAGTTCCTCTTATAACCTTGCAAACTCTTCATGGGTGGGCAGACACGGAACTAGAAAATTGACAGTTTATGTATATCTTTGGGAAAAAAACAATTAGATAATAGGCCAGAGGGAGACGCGGTAGTGTGAGTTTCGAATCCACAGGGACTTTTAATTTCGATATCTTAAGGGCGCCTCTTGGTCCACCGAGCTCTAATGGTTACCTGACATTGGTTGTGGAAAAGTAAATTTGCTTAGTCGTTGTGCTGGCCACATGACACCCCCAGAAACAGATGACCTTTACATCATATGTCCTATAGAACGCAAGGTCTAAAAGAATTACTTTACTTTTTTTATACCACAACTCTGGTTTGACCGTTATGTTTTTTCAAAATATAAATATTCTAAAATTAACACTGGTCTAGAGATCTATATCTTGAATCTCATCGGGAATTCCCGCATATATTCGCTAAAGAGTCCAATGTAAAATGCAGTGGACACACCTGTTTAGCTACACTAGATGTTTGGAGGAGCGCGTATCAACAGTTAGACATTGAGTCCTAAGTCTCTGGCTAACATATTTATATAGTCCCAACGCCTGATTTTCCTCGGGTTTGTCTCTTCAAGCCTTCATACCGCATCGTGTGGGGGGGGGGGGGGGGGAAGAGGGCTCATCACTGCGCCTAACCTAGATTCATTGCTTACCTGGCTGATGAGATCCTTTCTCCCGGGCAATTTGTTTGTTCCAGACCTACAAGCTTGTTCTACAACGGCTACGTCTACTACGTCCCTGGCTCTGTGTTCCACACTTCCTGTGAGATGACCTTGGTCAAATTTCCATTCGACGTCCAGAACTGTTCCATCGAGGTAAGAGCCTCAGTAGTTCACATGCGAAACGAAAACAGTAACGTGAATATACCAAGGACATTAAATTCCTGGAGCGTAGGATGAGTGTTTCATTCTGTATTATTATGTCGAACACAGACTGTGAAGTCCCATATGTCTTTTGGTTTAAAAGATATAGGACTGGTGGCTTTATTATCTATTTTTTTTTGTTTTGTTTTGTTTTAACCACCTTTTACTATTCTTACTATTAGCTTGGCAACTCTTCATGTTCGGCGACTGGAAATTGGGTGGAATGGTATTCAGAAAACGGCTGTAATGATTTTCCTAAATAATTGACATCTATGGGGAAAAATACTAGCTATTTAGTTATTTAGTCACACAGGGAAAACTCTGGTTTGACCGTTTTAATTTTCCAAACTATAATCAACTTAAAATTAAAATGTGGCTTACGTCTTTTTATTTGGAATACGGCTTCTCTTGGAATTAGCCGCACACGACTCGACTCAAATGTTTCTTTGTATTCAGTAAAGCTGAAAAAATAATTAGATGTAAATGAACATTGTGCACATCGTCTTTTGAAGACTAAAGCAATAGTGAAGCACTACCAAAGAAAACAAAATGAGAAATTTTAGGCAACCATCAGATAAATAAGTAACTGCTTTTAATTTTTTTTTATATGTTATCCATTCCAATAATTTGTCAATTAGAATTTTAACAATGTTTTTTAAAGCGTGTCAGCTTACAAATATTATCAGAAAGATGCATGTGATTTGATATGTCTCCAAGTTCTGTAGACAATACTTCTACACATAAAGCTCAAGAAAACGATTTATTTATAGATATTTTCTTGTACCTTTGTGAAATATAATAAAATGAACTATTAACACTGAATGGGGCTTGGCGTCCGAGTAGTCTTGGGTTCGAATCTAGGTCAAGGCTGAAAATTTGAACTTTGAGATTTTTAGGAGGCCAGTGAGTCCACCCAGCTGTAATGGGTCTCTGACATTAGTTGGATAAAGTAAGGAATTTAGGTCATTGTGTTGACCACATGACACCCTCAAATGACCTTTACATCTACTGCTCTATAGAAAGGTCTGAAAGGGAAAATTTAATTTTTACGCCCACCCCCTTTTTTTATGAAGCAAAAATCATAAAGATTATTATTTATTTTTCTTTTGTGCTAATTTAGTCATTCATGTTAATTAGAGATGAAGACTCTATTAACACAATATAACTGCCCCTCTACATTAGCACCTTGTGTTTTTTTTTCTAACATATAGAATAAAAAACTGGTATATTTTTTTAGTTTATTAATTTTGCATTTGTCTTGGTTACACGTCAAATAGGTGAGATTCTGTCAAATCAAAACTTCTTACTATTAGTAAAGTAATATCTTATATATATATATATATATAGTTCGTCCATCGTGGTTCGATGATGACCACTTTGTCTTCCAGGGGACTGAGGGCTTTGCACTGGGGTTTAATGCCTCCTGATGTGGCTGGTGAGACCTATGTGAGCCCGGAATGTTCGGCCGCACACTGGGCAGGTTATACCAGCTGGAGCTAGTGTCGTTTGTCTTGCTTTTCTTTTCTGGCGTTTTTCTTCTGCCTGCGTTGTTCTTTTTTCCTCAGCAACCGTTTTCACAGTTTTCACAGCGCGACGCCATGATGCTCTGTCATGTGCCTCTGTCTCCCAGGTGCCTGGGTCTATGCTGAACGCCTTCAGAGAAGCTTTGAGGGTGTCCCTGAAGCGCTTACTTTGCCCACCTTGCGAGCGCTTTCCTTCGCTTAGTTGGCCATACAAGAGTCGTTTAGAGATGCGGTAGTCTTCCATTCTGTAGACGTGACCTGCCCATCGCAGCTGGGACTGCATCAGGATTGTGTGGATGCTTTGCAGACACAAAGTAATATCTTAAATTATTGCTGACGAACATAGATATAAAATAAAATGTGATAGAAATGTAATACACAATGTCTTGTGGAAGTCGACCAACTATCATTCAATGAACGTTGCCAAGCCAGCCAAGGCGTCTGCTGTTGATAACACAGCGAATGTCCTGGCACTCTGCTTTGCGTAGCACTTCCTCATTGGTTATTTTATCCACAAGACATTTTGTATGGCAATCTAACAGAAGGCATGATAGCCGCTGGTTGCCCACTTTTACGGTATACAGATGCATGCGAAAGCGACATGAAGCTCTTCAAAATCGACACTAGCAGCTGGAAAAAGTGGCACTCGATAGATCCACATGGAGAGAGAGCATAAAGGAAGGTTATTGGATTGCAGATGCCATACACAACAGCAACAGAAAGAAGGGTGAAAATGCAAAGGCGTCTGGTGATCACATATGCCCAACCTGTGACCGCAGCTGTGTATCAAGGATTGGCCTCTTTAGTCACATAAGAAGTTGCATAGGAAAAAGATTATCTCTCGAGGATTTAAAACGTCACAGAAAGAAATGTAATACAGATGTCAGAACACGCAGTGGTTAAACTCACGCAGCCTTCCACAAAATGAAGAACAACTGGGAATGTAAGGAAAGGAGCACCACCATTGAGAATAGGTTCATATTCACCAATACCTGCATTAGGAAGAGTCTGATGATTCGTTGACCAGGCAAGATCTCAACAGTGGCAAAGAAGCAGCCTGTTGAAGTAAATATCCTTCATAGACAATGGCGATAGATAGGCAACACCATTTTCAAGCCTGCATTCTACATAAAAAAAAACAAGCCCTCACCTGGACCCCCCTTCCCAAGAAAAGATGAAGGTTTGGACGATCCAGAAATAAAATGGCGCCGAGAGACTTTGGTAGCAGATGCCAAACAGATAGACAAGACGTGGGGGCGAGATTTTGGTAGCAGATGCCAAGCAGACAGACAAGACGTGGGGACGAGATTTTGGTAGCAGATGCCAAACAGATAGACAAGACGTGGGGACGAGATTTTGGTAACAGATGCCAAGCAGATAGACAAGACGTGGGGACGAGATTTTGGTAGCAGATGCCAAACAGATAGACAAGACGTGGGGACGAGATTTTGGTAACAGATGCCAAGCAGATAGACAAGACGTGGGGACGATATTTTGGTAACAGATGCCAAGCAGATAGACAAGACGTGGGGACGAGATTTTGATAACAGATGCCAAGCAGATAGACAAGACGTGGGGACGAGATTTTGGTAACAGATGCCAAGCAGATAGACAAGACGTGGGGACGAGATTTTTGGTAACAGATGCCAAGCAGATAGACAAGACGTGGGGACGAGATTTTGGTAACAGATGCCTAGCAGATAGACTAGACGTGGGGACGAGAGAGTCACCTAGAACCAAAACGCCTGTATAAGCTGGTTGAAGATGACGAGAAGAAGATAATGATGATGATGAATGCGATCTAAATAGATAAGTTCGCTAGGTAACAGTAACACATTGTCACAATTGCTTAAACATTAGTTTCCTTTCTACGTATCGTCAAAAAGTAAGGTATATTATTTTAATTATATCCAGAATAAATGAGCATATATCAACTTACTGTTTAAATTTATGCTTAATTTCTTTCACCATTTTATTTCTGTTTTCTGCTCCATATTTCTTGTTGTTGTATTACTTCAATGATTACAGCGCACACATTCCCATCCGATTGTATTCCCTAGTTTGTGGCTATGAATCAAAATGTGGAAGAGCTTCAATTTGTCCCTGAAGACCAGACAGGAGTTGAAATGAGGCTTTTCATCCCTCATGTCGAATGGGATATCATGAGTACGCATGTTGAAAGGACGAACATAAGAGATCCACCAATCAGTTATCAAACTGTTCAAGTAAGTCTGGATTACTGATTGGAAATCCTCATAACCTCAATAATTTGCGTATTAAATTTTAAAAAAGGACATTATTCTATTTTGTTTAACTAATTGGTTGTTTATACGTTTACTTGTGTCCTTTTAGAAATACAGATATATACGACATACCCCAAACCTTCTACATAAACCAATCGTAGAATTATTGCTAGGAAAATGCCTGATCCTGGGAATGTAAGCAACAAAATAACAATATACCCCATTGTTATATCAACCGAGGGGATAATAACAACTGACCTCACAGACACCTTCAAGGCCCTTAACATTCCTAGGAACATCTTCGTTGCCTGTCAGAGGGCGGTACTGCTGCAGACCTGCCACATCACCAGAAAATTCCTCAGTGGAAACTGTTAAAGGGACTACGATGAATTTTGTTTCTCTTTAGCGAAACTTGACCCTGGCAGCGCCAGAGAATGACTACTCGTTCATTTCTAACATAATAATAATAATAATAATAATAATAATTTTTATTATCCGTAAGGAAATTTGTCTTACAATGTGTGCATTACACCAAACAAAAACATTATAACTATAAGAAACCAAAGTGTACATTCACACCAGACTCACTCATAATTTACATGTGACAAAGTTTATACCAGATTGTTCTTATTTAATGATTTGATTGCCAGGGGAAAAAAGAGTGTTTGTGTCTGTTTGTCTTTGCTATCAGTGTCTTGTATCTCTTTTGTGATGGTAAAATCACAAAATCCTGACACAAAGGGTGATTCTTTATTTCGAGGATCTTGTTAGCTTTTTTATAGATGTTTGTCTCAAACAACTGCCCAAATGGGGTTTGTTTTTTGCCAATGATTTTGCCAGCAGCATTTAGGATTCTATGAAGTTTATTTTTATTTTTAATGCTCAGATTGCCATACCAGGCAGTGATATTGAAACTTAAAATATTGCAGATGTGAGCGTGATAAAACATAGCCAAGGCCTTTTCGCTAACATTAAACGAGGACAGTTTTCTTAGTAATCGTAATCTTTGCTGCCCTTTTTTGCTGATATAATCAGTATTTGCAGTAACTGTATAACTGCCCAGATTATGAAAAGCTAATTGTTTTCATGGAGGCGCGGTGGCTGAGTGGTAAAGCGCTTGGCTTCCAAACCGATGGGTTTTGAGTTCAAATACTGATGAAAACTGAGATTTATTCTTTTGGGATCCTTAGTCTTAGTCTAAGCTGTAATGTAATGGGTACCTGACGTTTGTTGGAGTAAAGTACAGGCTATTGGTCGTGTTGTGCTTGTCACATGACACCCTCGTTAACAGATGACCTTTACATCATCTGCCCTATAGATCGTAAGGTCTGAAATTGGATTCAAAATAAGGACCTTCTGGCTACAGTTACTTATTAAATCAAATGTAGTAGCCGATTTTAAGTAAGTTTGAGTTTGACTTCATCCATGCTCTTATTTTGTCTATATTAAAAAAGTGTATTTTTACTATAAACACATTTGATCTCACAGTATAACTGGCACTAAGACAGACTATTTCATGCTTCGTAGTGGAGCATTTATATCTGTAGGCTAATTATATATTGTGTTTCAATTAAAATTTGTACAACATAAAAACATGCATAGTGTGATAAAAAAAATAACCATATCAAAACATTTTTCTAACACATTCATGCCGAATCACATATACATACTATACTTTACAACAGAATGATTTTCAAACTTGTGCAAGAAAAAGAATTTTACAATTAATATTTATTGGGTTCAATAAAAGTTGACTTGTACACTTTAACACGTTAAAAGTTGACTTGTACACCCTAAGACGTTAAAAATTGACTTGTACACCCTAAGACGTTAAATTTTGACTTGTACACTTTAAGACGTTAAAAGTTGACTTGTACACTCTAAGACGTTAAATTTTGACTTGTACACTTTAAGACGTTAAAAGTTGACTTGTACACTTTAAGACGTTAAAAGTTGACTTGTACACTCTGAGACGTTAAAAGTTGACTTGTACACCCTAAGACGTTAAAAGTTGACTAGTACACTTTAACACGTTAAAAGTTGACTTGTACACTTTAAGACATGAAAGCTTATTTATACCATTTGTGACCTCTGGAATAACTTTTACACTTCAAGAGGTTTCTTTACCTATGAAGATTTTTACGTCTTGACCAAAGCTTCCTACAGGACGACAGGAGATTTTAGAGATCGAGGGTCCAACTCTAGATGAGTCGATGACAGTCTATGGGACACACACACATCCAGAAATTAATTGTTAAGATTCCGTGAATTTTCAGGATTACAGGATATATCTTTTACTATTTATTCTTTAAGAATCTTTTTTTTTTTCTGTTATCAGATTTCCTTCTTAATCAAGAGAAGGCCTGACTTCCTTCTACTGAACACAATTTTACCGGTTGTCTTTCTTTCATTTCTCAACATTATGGTTTTTATCATCCCCGCTGAATCTGGAGAAAAAATTGGGTTCGGTAAGTATCATGTATTAAAGACAGAATTTTTCAATAACTAATGAATGATGCTAATAGTTATTTCACGATTATTATTTAAAAAAAAAAAAAGCATTTGTGCATGAGTCCGTGCTTCTGGTGGACATTTCCCGTTTTCACGGTCACCTATTAGGGTGGTAGCTAGAAACTTATTCATACCTCTTATGTATCTCCAAAATTATTATTATAGATCTAATCAAAACAACAAGAGGTATCCTACAGCAGAGGGGATAGGATTTTTAATGCAGAGAAAATAATATATATTAGTATTTTGCTTTAAAGTATAATAAAAATAATAAAGTCTAATAATGAAAAACAACAGCCAAGAATCCGGGCATGGAGACGTAAAGCCCAAGATAGATCAGAATGGAAAGATGTGCTGGATCAGGCCAAGGCCCTCCATGTGCTGGATCAGGCCAAGGCCCCCCCATGTGCTGGATCAGGCCAAGGCCCCCCATGTGCTAGATCAGGCCAAGGCCCCTCCATGTGCTGGATCAGGCCAAGGCCCTCCATGTGCTAGATCAGGCCCAGGCCCTCCATGTGCTAGATCAGGCCAAGGCTCTTCATGTGCTGGACCAGGCCAAGGCCCTTCATGCTCTGTAGTGCTACTGGAAGGGTTGATGAATAATGAAAACAAAATGAAAGTCAACACTTTTGGAGATTGAGCGATTATGATAGTTTACCTAAACAACAACAGTCTCTATTGTGATTTCAGCCGAAGTTGAAGTTACCTTTGACCTCCGTATTCCCGACGGGTCCCTGAACATTACCTGTAAGATTCTCTTTGAATGTCAGATGACGGCACTGCTGCAGACCGGCCACATCATCAGAAAATTCCTCACTGGACGCCGAGGAGTTGACCAAAATGAATATTGTTTCCCCCCTAACGAAGCCTGATCCTAAAAGTGCAAAAAAATTACTTAATTAGATTGTTCTCAATATTATTATTATTATTATTATGTTAGAAATGAAGTAGTATTCATTCTCTGGCGCTGCCAGGGTCGAGTTTCGCTAAAGAGAAACAAAATGCATTGCAGTCCCATTAATCAAGATCCACTGAGGAACTTTCTGGTGATGTGGCAGGTCTGCAGCAGTACCGCCCTCTAATAGGCAATGAGAATGTTCCTAGAAATGTTAAGGGCCTTGAAGCCATCTGTGAGGTTAGTTGTAATTATCCCTTCGGTTGATATGACAATGGTGTATATTGTAATTTTGCATAACTTCCATAAACGCTTAATCTCCAAGCCTAGACTCCTATTATGTTAGAGACGAATGAGTATTCATTCTCTGGCGCTGCCAGGGACGAGCTTCGTTAAAAAGAAACAAAATTCATAGCAGTCCTTTTATCAGTTTTAACTGAGCAGTTTTCTGGTAAAATTATTCCGGAGGATTCCAGCTACCCGTCGCCTCAGCGTGGCGCCTCCGGTGGAAACGTCTAGTGGTGGAACTAGATATGCTAAGTATGAGTAGCGAACCAGGCCTTTGCGGGACCCCCTGGGTAATCTTTTTTTTTTAATCTCACTCGGGGTAGGGATGGAACAAGTAGCCCGCACACCAGTCCGAAAAATCTGGCCGTCTACCATTGGGAGCCCTCAGACAGGACAGGGGTGAAGCGCCCCATGTCCAGGCCTGGTAGTTGGATAAAAGCCTTTCTAACCACCAACGGGATAATGGCGCCTACGGCGCCGACGCCATACTGGACTTCATTGTTGGTGATACTATTATTATTATTATATTTTTTTAATATTATTATTATTATCCTGGGTGAAATTAGTTTTACTATTGTGCATTACACATAACAAACTATTTCAATGGTATGAAAGCGAAATAACATTATTACATAACCTTTGATTTTTTTTTATTTTTTTTTTCTTTGTTCCTTTCATATGTAGGTATAACAGTACTTCTAGCGCTGGCTGTATTTCTCAGTATGGTCAGTACCATGCTGCCAAGGTCTTCTAATTCATTGCCCAAAATTACGATCTTTTTATTTCTCCTGTTAGTCATTTCCTTGTTGACTGTAGTGGACAGTATCATCATTGTGTATCTTCATCACCTGGAAGAGGTACGTTGAAAAAAAAGAGAATGAGATAAAAGTGTATCAGTGTCAGGACTGTGCACAAGATTTTATTCTTTTAGATTTCTGAAAAAAAAGATTTGCAAAGCCTCTTGAAATTTTAGCAAAATTTAATTGGCTGTTATTCTTTGATATAAAAACATTATTGGGAAGTAATTATTGCGCTTGTTTACTAATTTTTTTTTTAAATAAAGAAAATATATTTAAACCATCCAAGTTTTCACCTGAAAGTAAAATATACTGTGATAAGTATCAGGGTATAACAGATACCAGGTGAGAAAAAAAAATTATGAAAAATCTAATGTTTACTTTTTACAAAGCTGATATCAACTCTGTCTGTGTGTCAATTCAAATGTTTGTACACGTTATTTCTCCCACACACATTCTCGGATCAAGTTGAAACTTTGCACAATTATTTTTTTTAGACAATACATGAATCAATAAATCAATTAACCCATTTTTCAATGAATCACTGGTTATAATTATTTAGTTTGATTACAACAAGGGAAAATAATCTTTTCATTAATCACAGATAAGGCTAAATAAGTAGCTGTAAATATTGAGCTCTTCACCTTAGATACTCTTTATTTATATTGTTGATATACGCTTTGTAATAAACAGCGCTCAATTGAACAAAACTCTGTTATTAACTAAATATCTCAAGTGTACACGATGATCTTTGCCTTTACTATACTTTAATAAACTCTATAGCTAGTTACCCATTTATTTTTTCTCACTGTAGCAGAGCAGGCACTGCATCAGTGGCGTAACTAGGAATTTGTCATCAAGTAGGGGCCCGGGGGGTTAGTGGCTTGAACTCTTTGGGGGGCCCTGCATTTTGTGTAATACTTAATATTTTGATAGTAAATTATAGCTTTTATATAGCGCTACTTTCATGCTTATAGCACGCTCAGAGCGCTATGGTCCAATTTTCATTTGTGGATCAGTGGGGGAGAGGGATGGCGGTGTCTGGAAGAAGGTTTTCCGTGCTGCCTTTGGGCGCTCAGTAAACACAACTCTTCCATAGTCGGGTGTGGAACCTCGAGTTCCCTTCGTAAGTACCCAAGCCAAGTTCAATCGTACTTAGCCTCTCGACCACGCTTCCCACATGTAATGTAAAAACACTCGTTTGGCTTCCAGGGGGGGCGGGGTTTCCAATTGCCCCCTCCCTCCCCACACCCTAGGCACGCTTCTGCACTACATACATCTTCCATATTAATAATATGAACAGAAGATTTTGGAAATTTGATTCTGCAGTACTTCAAAGTGCATAGAAATCAACATAATAATTATAACAATTCCTCTTTTATAGCAGCGCTGATAGCAAACAAAGAGTAGGCACGAAATGGACCTCATTCACCAATCGTAAACAAACAACATTAAGCCACGTGATAGTATTGATAAAACAATGAAAATTACGTATCACGTGACAGCCTTTATGGATTGCGTAATTTGTATAGAAGATATAGAGAACCGCGTGACATAATATTGTTTGTTTACGATTGGTGAATGAGGTCTATTGCTGCCCTAATCCAGCACTGTATATATTAAATGTAGTTGTCAGGGGCAGGTATGGTGAGAGGGAATGTGTTATTTCGCAGTTAATATTTTGATATGAAAGAGTTACACCCCTTTTGTTTATATCTCCAGTATAAGCGTTATGGTTTTTAACACACCACTGTCACTGGTACGCGAGAAAGAGATAGTCAGTTGCTTCCTGGACTGGTGTTTGTGCGGTTATTATTTTCTGAGAGAGTTGCTGTCATTATGTATTGTTTTGAATATTAAAGTTATTATTATTTTTCTGGATAGCTGGAGTTTCTCTGTGGAGTTTCTTAGTAATTAATTATTTGTAAGTAAGCCCTTCAGCCAATTGAGAAAAGAACCCTACAGTATTTATATAGATTGTAGATATTAATATCTCTTTATACTTTCATGTTTTCAGAGAGAAGGTAAACTTCTCCGAGCTCAAAAGAACTACAAGAGCTCGGCCAATAAAATTCGGATATTTACAAAAGCCGTAACAAGGCCTGATTGCAGTCAAACCAAAAGTCAAGAAAATGGAGATGGCAGCCCGGTTGAGGTCATCTCTTCCAAACTGTTTGAAACCTCATTGCCTGTTGTGGTCAGTGATGACCATGGGGCAGCAGGCAAAATCAAGTCGGCTACTAAAGTTCAAGAAATAGAGCTAAACAAGTATCGATTAATTGGAAAATATATCGATCTTGTCTCTTTTATTATATTTCTAATTATTTGGATTTGTGTGACCACTAGTTTTATGCTGGACATCATATCTGTCCCTCATGTCTAGAAACTGACACATTCTCTATGATAAAAATTTTTTATGAATTTTTTAAATTAAAACAAAGATTCCTTCTTTTTAAGAATTACTTCGCAATATAGAAAAAAAATTTGGCTACATAGCTACAATGGGTGTATTTGATTTATGATTTTGACAAATTCACACTAGGAGTTGTCACATTGAAGACTTTCATTTGAACATTGAAAACCAGAGACAGAAAGTTGTTTTTTTTTTAATATATTCAATTTATGTTTCTTTTTATGGAAAGAAAATTTTGATGGGGTTAACTATCTCCCATTTTTATGTGAAGATTTCGTCTTGAGAAGACAATGGCGGGCTTACTTTCAGCTTGTCACAGAAAAGAACTAAAGAGCATATCGAATGAAGAGCTCTATGGTAACTGTATATCAGCTAATTTAAAGCCAGGGAGTAACAAGCAACAGAAATAAGAAAACTATTTAAAAGCGAAGCTTATCAAAGGCAAAGAAACGGTAAATACTGCCTGTTATCTCTAAACATTACTTGGTTTGTTCTGTTTTCACAGAGAGTAAATAAAGTACTGTAGGCGATTTACAGAGACTTCGTGTTGATATAAGGAGAGATTGTAGACTATCATTTTATTGTTCAAGTACTTTCTCACGAAAACATTTAATTGTTCAAGTACTTTCTCACAAAAACATTTAATTGTTCAAGTACTTTCTCACAAAAACATTTAATTGTTCAAGTACTTTCTCACAAAAACATTTAATTGTTCAAGTACTTTCTCACAAAAACATTTAATTGTTCAAGTACTTTCTCACAAAAACATTTAATTGTTCAAGTACTTTCTCACAAAAACATTTAATTGTTCAAGTACTTTCTCACAAAAACATTTAATTGTTCAAGTACTTTCTCACAAAAACATTTAATTGTTCAAGTACTTTCTCACAAAAACATTTAATTGTTCAAGTACTTTCTCACAAAAACATTTAATTGTTCAAGTACTTTCTCACAAAAACATTTAATTGTTCAAGTACTTTCTCACAAAAACATTTAATTGTTCAAGTACTTTCTCACAAAAACATTTAATTGTTGAAGTACTTTCTCACAAAAACATTTTATTGTTCAAGTACTTTCTCACAAAAACATTTCATTGTTCAAGTACTTTCTTACAAAAACATTTCATTGTTCAAGTACTTTCTCACAAAAACATTTAATTGTTCAAGTACTTTCTCACAAAAACATTTCATTGTTCAAGTACTTTCTCACAAAAACATTTAATTGTTCAAGTAATATCTCACAAAAACATTTAATTGTTCAAGTACTTTCTCACAAAAACATTTAATTGTTCAAGTACTTTCTCACAAAAACATTTAATTGTTCTAGTACTTTCTCACAAAAACATTTCATTGTTCAAGTACTTTCTTACAAAAACATTTCATTGTTCAAGTACTTTCTCACAAAAACATTTAATTGTTCTAGTACTTTCTCACAAAAACATTTAATTGTTCAAGTACTTTCTCACAAAAACATTTAATTGTTCAAGTACTTTCTCACAAAAACATTTAATTGTTCAAGTACTTTCTCACAAAAACATTTAATTGTTCTAGTACTTTCTCACAAAAACATTTAATTGTTCAAGTACTTTCTCACAAAAACATTTAATTGTTCTAGTACTTTCTCACAAAAACATTTAATTGTTCAAGTACTTTCTCACAAAAACATCCACATCAAATAAATGACGTATTATAAACATTAGCCCAGAATTTTTTTCTCCACTTCAGCTATATAAACCGAAGTTAATGAATTAGTACTGAATGATTAAATAATCGGTTACATTTTGGATTGATTCGTGTAATGGTTATCGACAATGAATAGTTATGCAACATTTCAACTTGATCCGTGAATAGGAGGTTGGAGAAAAAACGTAATAAGCGGAATAAATCCATTTATACATATATCCATATCTCCCATAAAAAAGTATGTATTCCCTTTATTTCGAAATCAAACAAAATAATTAATCAACAAAAATTAATAAACAAATCGTTTAATTTTTTGTATTGATTCATGTATTGTCAGGTTCAATGAATAATTGTGCAAAGTTTCAACTTGATCTGAACATGGGAAATGGGAGGAAAATCATGTTCAACCTTTTTACCAGACAGACAGATAGACAGACAGACAGAATGATAGGTTGATATAAGTTTTGTAAAAATACTAGCTATATAAACAAAAATAAGGCTTGTCTTTGAGTCAGAAGATTGATTAGAAGTGAGGTCTTTGACGTGGATCCATCTGAACTACTTTCTGAATTTTGGTCGATTTTTCTTCTCAACGTCTACGTCTGTCCTAGGCAATGAATTGTCTTTTCGCCTCAAAGATGTATCCTGCGGCATTTGCAAGTCATCTGTAGCTGTCTCGTTCGGAATCCTCTCTCCTACTGCCAGGTGCCGCTCTTCAATTTCAGTTACAGCACGCTGGCGCCTAAGCTGGTCTTTAAAGCATTTCCGGGTTGCACCTCTGTTACGCTGTAAAACTAAAAGGCCTTCTTTCAGGACACAATAAAAACAATAAAAAAATAAAATTGCACCTTTTTTTCCCATCACAAAACCCACGGATAAAACATTTGAACAAACAGCAAAAGAAAGAAAGAAACAAAACACATAAAACAAATACAAAAATGATACACAGAATCTGTAAAGGAAGTTCCGTACTAGTTTTAGACTTGCTATCATTGGTTGTTATTAATAGTTGAATATTGAAGTTTTAGCTTTTGCCTTATTAACACTGGTATGGCAGGTAAACGAATTTTAAAAAATTAAATTTTACTAACTCTGCTACATTATAAATGTTCCTCTTTTCGGCATTGATGATTTGTTGAGACCGCCACAACGTTGTTTCTCACGAAGTCTAGGTGTCTTAGGTTCAGCTGTAATTACAAAACACTTAATAACTCGGTCAAGACGAACACAGAAACGTCTTCATAGTATATACCACACACTGGCCTCTGTCATTGTCTAAAACTAACACACTTCCGGTCATTCGCGCATACGTTCCAACTAACATATATAAGTAGAAAAAGGTTATACACACATACAGACATTCATCCGTGACAGTAATAAAAACAAAGTTTAACTCTGTGTTTGTCAAACCTTCACCCCCTAGTGGATCCGCATTTTCAGGCAGACATATTGAGTTCAATTTAAACAGCCATTACGGCAGGGACAAACTGACTCCGGGCAATATTGGTAGAGCAGTACACAAATGATTTAATCAAAATATCTGATACATTCATAAGTAATGCGCATAATGGCACGACGGCTGAGACATACAATAAAAGACTATAATCCTAGAACATCAAATAGGACAATTTGGCATTTAAAAAACAACAACTGTGCTTTCCTTTGATACGGCTCCTCATTTCCTTTGATACGGCTCCTCATTTCTTTTGATACGGCTCCTCATTTCCTTTTATACGGCTCCTCATTTCTTTTGATACGGCTCCTCATTTCTTTTGATACGGCTCCTCATTTCCTTTGATACGGCTCCTCATTTCCTTTGATACGGCTCCTCATTTCCTTTGATACGGCTCCTCATTTCTTTTGATACGGCTCCTCATTTCTTTTGATACGGGTCCTCATTTCCTTTGAAGTATATATTTATCCATGATTGAAATTGCATCACAGAGTAAGGCATCAAGATATAAGAAAATTGAAATATCAATGTTAGCACATGTAATTTACATAAGTAACCAATTGTTTTTTTTACACAATGTGTCCTATGTCTTAATAATATATATATAATCTAGATGAGTAACAAAATCTAGTTGTTGTTGTTTTTTTCAATGTGTGTTATGTCTTAATGAAATTACAACCACCACCCTACCGTCCCCAAAGGGGCGTAGCTAGGAATTTTCCATCGTTTGGGGGCCCTGGGGGCTTCACCTTTTTGGGGGCCCCTGCATTTTGCGTAATATTTAATTTTTAAATGAAAAAAACACTCATTTGGGGGCCTCCTCAAGTGTGGGCCCGGGGGAGATTTTTAAATTCTCCCCCTCCCCCCCTACCCATGCTACGCCACTGCGTCCTCAATGAGTTAAAAGACACTTGCATTTATGACTTATTCCCTCCCATCTCATACGAATCCACCAGTGCTATTCAGGGCCGGCCTTAGCCCACTGCAGCCTATGCGACCGCAGTTGACCCTGCATTTTCATTGGCCCCACGCCTATTCTAGCTGTAAATTTTTATATTAAACCATTTTAACTTATTATTACAGGGTTCTCGCCACCTCTGAAATTACTAAAATCTCCAGAAAACTCTTACAAACGTCCTGAAAATTAGACAAAATTGTCATTTTGGTGTGTCATTCAAAATGTATAAGCGCGGCGAGGGATTGCCAGCTTTCATTTTTTAAAAATGTAATAATAGGGCGAATTTTTACCAAAACAGAAAGTTCTAAATTTATTTCGATCTATTTCGATCTCTTAAAAAAAAAATCAAAAGCGGTATTTTGCTGTCGATAGTAGCCTAAATCTAATGGCAGATCTGAATCGTCTTTTTATTGGGAAAACAACGATATACTGTTGATGGCTCGTAAAGTTAATGTGACCTGATTTTGTACTTAGTAAAGTTTGAATAAAATGCAAAGACGAACTTAATTTTCTGATACGAAATCTTAATTTTCATTCATCCTTATCCCTAACCAGACTGGGCCCCGCGAAATCCGTTTCGCATAGGGTCCCGCAATATGTAAACCGGCCCTGTGCTACTATTACAATAGTCGAATAGAAACAATTAATCAGTTACCAATAAATATCAATAAATAGCATGTCATTGAAAGTAATTAGTAATTACGCAATGGAATTGATACTAAGTAAATAACGCTTTATATTGAATTTTTAAATTGATTATCTTTGTTTCACAAGGTTGCCATTGCCGGAAGTGGTAACGGATGTTAGTATAAAATACTTCCTAATGGCATGCGTCTAAAATAGCCTCTGACAACCAGTCCAACTTCTGGCCTTCACGTGTGACTCAGATATTGAGTCCGGCGGAACTGTTCTCACTAACAGGAGAAGGAGCAAAGGCGAGTAACAGGCGCCTAAACCAGTAAGCTTCGGGCAGAAGGGGCTCGTTAGCCATGGCTAGCTACCCACCTAGGAGAAGGAAAACTCTGAATTCAAACCACTGTTGCCTTGCAGCTATACCCAATCATGGAAAAGGCTTTGGGAGTCAACCCTGAGGAAAAATCAGGAGCTGGCTATGCTAAGTTAGTTTGCATCACCCAGTGCTACACCCTGGCAAAACCGTGTGAGTCTCATCGCACTAGGGCACCGTGTTGAGAACTCTATTCTCTGATAACACGGACAAGGAAAGCGGCAGTCCTTCTCAAAGCTTCTCTGTCTCCGTACAGAGCCAGCTCCTCATGCAAACCAGCTTTTGTTTCACTCAAATGGCCTTGTTTAGGGTGTAGTTTTGCGCACTCGTAAAGGATGTGGTTAACTGTTTCGACGTCGTCCTGACAATGCCTGCAGCGTGAGTCGAAGTTTGGCTTAAATTTAGCAAAATAGGCACCGATTGGACAGTGTCCCGTTCGGTACCTAGCGATTGTTACCTGTTCTTCCCTATTTAGCTGCCACCATTCGTCCGATTTTGAGGGCCCTTTTAAGTTTTGCCAGACTTACCTTCCCGTATTACCGTTTTCCCAGCTTTTGCTCCATTTATTTCTTGCCCATTCGTCCACTATCGTACGCGCCTGCTCAAAAGTCTGTGGCTCGTCCACAGGGTCCAGCTTTGTGCCGAGCTTGGCTAATAAGTCAGCTTTCACATTACCCTCCACATCCACGTGTCCAGGTATGTATTGGAATGTCGTCCGAATTTTGTGTTTTTCTTGGAGGCGTCCCACGCACGCCAGTGTTTTTGCCAGTGGTTCCGGGAGCGTATCTGCAGGGCTTTCAATGGCTTGTAGGCTCGACAGAGAGTCTGTAAACAGTACAATAGGACTGGGTTGTGCTGTTTTCTCGTTAAGTCGTTCTTCAATGTACTCTACTGCATTTTGAATTGCAACCATTTCAGCTACGTAATTGCTCCTGCCAGAACACGCACCTAGAATCTCATCGTTCTCAATCGTGCCAGGGAATTGAACCACCACACCATACCCAGAGGTTTTTTGTCCGAGGTTCTCTCTCGTGGAACCATCTGTGTACACTTTAATGTAGTCAGCTGGGTACTGGGCGACAGTTTTCCTGGCAGTGTTTCGTAGGACAGTTTTTGTGCATTTCTTGTTAACTTCTGGGTCAATCAGCGATTTCCTCACCTCTGGGACTCCAGGAGCATTCGCCGGAGAAGAAGCCCCATGCAGAGCGAGAGCTGCTCTGTTCTGGGGTAAATCGACTTCTTTGGACAATTCCCGCACCGAGTGCATGAAAGAGTTCCGCTTCAGCCGATTTCCGCCCTGCCAATTGTCGACCAGACTCCTGACTGGGCAGCCCTCTTCTAGCCGTTTGAATTTTTCATAAGCAATCATAACGGCTCGCTCCCTTCGTAATCTCAGTGGTGGGAGATTTGTCATGACCTCACATGCCGCAGTTGGCGTCGTACGAAATGCACCACAAATGAGTCTAATTGCTTGGTTCTGCACTGAGTCCAGCCCCGCTAGAGACGTTTGTGAGGCATAGACCTGTGCAAGAGACGAGTACTCCATCCTCGACCTTACCGCTCCAATGTAGAGGGCCCGTAACACGTTCGCTTTGGCCCCCCACTTGGTCGTGGCTAACCGCTTGACTACCTTAAGGCTCTCTGACGCTTGCTCTCGCACTGTTCTCACATGGTCGGACAAACCCATTTTTGGGTCCAGGGTGACTCCCAGGTATTTCGGCTTGGCTTCCATCTTTAATTCGGTACCATTGATTGAGAGAGAAATCTTTTCTTTATAGATATCTTTGCCAAGAGTGAAAAGGGTCCAGACTGTTTTCGCACAATTAACCTCCATATTCCACAAACGAGTGTAGCAAGAAATCGTGACTAGGTCACGTTGGATTTCCGCAGCTAGAGCGGCTGCGGATCTCCCAGTTTTCCAGATCAGCAAATCGTCCGCAAAAAGTAGTGAGCGACACCCTAGGCGTTTGGTCAAATCGTTGATGAATACCAGAAAAAGTGTGCATGAGAGTGACGAGCCCTGGGGCAACCCCTGTTCGAGTACCTTCTTATTAGACAACTGCTCGCCATAACGTGTTTGAACTAACCTGTTCGTTAGGAAGCTTTTTATCCATCGATACATATTGGAGTTTACCCCAAGGTCCATCAACTTGAGCAACAATCCTTGTCTCCAGACTCTATCGTACGCCTGTTTTAGATCTAGAAAAACCGCAAGTGTCGACTCACCCTTCTTCTCCCTTCCGCCTCTCTGAAAACCGTCTGCCACCTCTTGCATAAAGACTGTAACCTGGTCCATTGCGCTACGCCGCTGTCTGAAACCACCCTGTTCCTGACAAATTAAATTGTGGGACTCTAGGTACCACGTAAGCCGTCGGTTAATAATTCTCTCCGCAATCTTCCCCACACACGATGTGAGGGAAATTGGTCTGTAGCTCTCAGGGCTGTTTGCATTCTTGCCCTTTTTAAGGATAGGAACAATGGTAGCCAATCGCCATGCCTTTGGGAAGTCCCCTTGAGTCCATGTCCGATTTAGTAAGCCGTGAAGTTTTAGGAGGCCAATCGTTCCAAGATTTTTTAGCATCTCAGCGCTGATGCCATCTGGCCCCACTGCCTTGTGTAGTCTCGCCTTTTTTATCGCGAAAGCCACCTCCATCATGGTAAAGGGCTCTGAGAATGTTTCCGTCCCAGCCTTGCTGTCGACCCACTTGCGTTTTTCATTGGCTCTTCTAACACGGTCAAGGGCCATCGACACGGAAGATTTTTTGTGTGCTTTGGAGACTCCAGCAAAGTGTTTGTTCAAAGCCTCCGCTCTCTTCTTGTCAGTAATAACAGGGCCACTAGGCGTTTGCAGGGGCTCCGCTACCCTCGGTTCCCCCACTCCAGCCAAGTTGTTTAGTAACATCCATGCCTGTCGTCCATCCGCGAGGTCCAGGTTCGCACAGGTCTCCGACCACTTTTTTAACGACTCTTCTGACACCGTATCTCTTACCAATGCCGTGAGTTTATTGTAGGCTCGCCTCGTCTCCTCCGTTTTTTGTCTAGCATGCCGTCTTCGTGCTGCTTTTCGTTGTCGGACAAGACGTGCCAACTTTCGAGACCAAAAGGATCGGTACCTGCGCTTACCACTGGTTCGCGGAATGGCCCTACGAGCCGCAGATAAAAGAGCCTTCACAAAGAGACTGTAAGTTGCGTCAATATTCTCAAAATCAATATCAAGTCCTTCCAGGAGTGTATCTGATGAAATCCTGAAAAGCTCCCAGTCCGCCTTAGCGTACACCCACTTACGTCTAGGGCAGGTTGTTTGTTTTGTCGTTCCGAGATCAATTGAGACCATTAGCGGCAGATGATCCGATCCCAAGTCCCCCAGGACGTCTAGTCGACTCTTAGCAACTATGTCCGCAGACGCCAGGCACAAATCTGGTTTCGATTCCCCTCCATGCCCGGAGTGAATGAATGTGTTTGGAGAATCAACGTCGTTAAGGAGAACCAAATTTGTTCCGTCGCATAAGTCGATTACTTTCTGTCCCGAGAGATCGGTTGTTGTACAACCTATAACCTGGATTTTGGCATTGAAATCACCCGCCACTATCGTTCTGGTACTGGAGAGGCTTTTGCTATCGAGTGTAAGAACACTTCGCGGTGGATTATAGACATTTAGGCATTCAAATCTCTGTCCATCTTTAAATATTTCGACCAAGAGCGTGTCGGTCTCACCACATCCCCGTGAGGTGGCTCCCTTCACACGAGCAAGCAAAGGGTTCCTGACAAAAGTGACTAACTTCTGACATTTTACACAGGAACAGGTAAAGGCCGTGAAGCCCGAGAGCGAGGGCACACAGCTCCGTTTCCTACCAGCGTTGCCAGCTTCCTGCACCAAGAACGCATCGACCTCGAGTTCCGACAGCAGTCTCTCAATTTCAGGCTTTTTAAGGCGCAATTGCCTATTCGCATTAAATGATATGATTCTGAGTTGCCCAGTACCTTTAACATGTTTGGGCTTGGAGGGACCGTCCCTCTTGCGTTCCTTTTCCGAGCTTTTATTGGTCACATTTGGTGTGGGGGTCACGACTTCCCCGTCCGTGGTTTTTGATGGGTAGCTTGGCTCGACTTGCGTCGAGGGGCGCTGGCCACCCTGCAGCAACCCTTGGTTAGTTTTTGCTGTCAATATCGGTGAGCTTAGTGGGCGGACATCTTGAAGAACAACGACGGTAGCTAACTTATCGGACATCAACCCGTCGTTAGGATTGATAGAGCGGGGCCTATCGAGTGAGTAATGCCCATACTCGGGTTTAATAGATAAATTTTGTAAAGCCATGTGAGTGAAATTACCCGAGTGCGGGCGAAACTGGTTGCATGTTAGACTGTTGGATTCGATCTCCTCAAGTGGGATCAATGCTACCTACTCAGGAACTCGGGTTCGCTGAGCTAGCTTCCAATGTCACGCTTGCCGCGAATACCTTGTGGTATAATGAGTGGTTGTCTAGACTCGTTGCTTTCACCGCCAGAAAGTTCGCCATCAGTGGGGCGACTAGATGCAATGTCGTACATCCGGAAACGTACCTTCTAGAGCCTACGGCGTTTATGGGGCGCGCCTCGCATACCGGCGCACCCTAATCCAGCTTTTAACCAGGCACCCACACATTGGGTTGGACATCCTGGATTTAACAAGCTCCATCCACTTGGCCTTGAAAACCGTAGACGGAGGGGATCCCCGTTAGCCGCTGTTAGAGGCGTTCACAGCGTTACCAAAGTCCGCCGCGAGGAGGCCAGGATCACCAATAGGACTTTCCCTGGCAAAACCTGCGACGCCGATGACCCCAAATTGTATCGGCACTGCCGTTCCTTTGGATACATCAGCAGCGTGGAAAGTGGGGAAATGACGTGTGGGCGACATCGTTCTAACCACAGCTAACGCCCAGGCATTCATCTCATTTCCAGGGCGGGCAAATTTCTAGCTACGCCGCTGTCAACTGTGTAATGTAAACACGTAGCAGTCTTAAAACAAAGTGGCTTCCAAGACTTAGGCTCCAGAGCAGTTGATGTCATACTTGCAATTAGGACAACTACGCAGTGGGAAGTCTTCAGGACTTTGTTTTTGTTGTCCCTAGACTTTTAGGACAATTTCTACAGAATGTGATTGCTCCTCTTTTTTTTTTTACTATATCTTTTATTAGCTTGCACATTCTACATGAAAGCTGGGAGAATCCTGGACACTGGATGGGTATTGTCAGTTCAAGTATATCTTAGGGATAACAATAGGTGCACACAATGAAAACTCTGGTTTGACATTCATACTTTATCAAAATATTATCATCTTATAATTAAATTTAATTTTTTTAAACAGGCTTTCAGCGGGTATTCCCGAACTTGACTCAAATGTTTCTTTCCTGACTTACATGGACATTTTACTCTTCGTCTAATGTACGAATTGGCTGGACTAATAGAGGCTAGACTGTGTACGCTCACTTGCAAGACGCTTTGTAATATGTTACTATGACAACAAAGATATTATGGGATATTAAGATACTCATGTGGCGTATCGTATCGAAGGAGGAGTTAAAATAAAATTTAAAAAAATATGTTTATTATTCATAGCCAACTATGAAAGTAAAGTAAAAGTGCCCCTTTCAAACCTTGCGATCTATAGAGCAGATGATGTTAGAGTCATCTGTCTCTGTGGCCCACGGTTAACAAGGGTGTCATGTCGCCAGCACAACGACCAACCGCCTTTACTTTTCTCCATTAGAGCTGGGTGGGCTCAGAGGCGCCTTAAGGTTCACAAAATTAAAAATACCAAGTCTTCACCTCTGGCTGGGAATCAGAAACACCATTGGTAGCGAACTATGCTAAGAATTACTCCCTTAGAGATCGTGAGAGGAAGCGAGCAGTGAGTTTTAAGGTCGCCTTGTCCCCGTACAAGGACAGACCTAATGTCGGACATGTACCAGTTATCTCTCTATCAAATCCTTGACCCGATCATCCTTCGTGCAGAACTCGACATTAGTCAAGAATGTGTTCTGTTGTGTCGACGTCCTCGATGCAGTGGCGGCACCGTGTGTCCTAGTTGTCTCGAAACCGTCCGAAGTAAGCTCCTACCTCCGACTCGGAAGCCAAGCGCTTTACAACTCAGCTCCTCTTAGTAGCCAACAACGTTTTATTAATTATTTTCAATAATAATAATAAAAGCCTCTGTTCCATTTTTTGCAAATTGTGCCTTCAAAGACTTAAAGAGAGCCTCCTCAAGCCAAGACGGTAACCACTGTGACAGCGGGTTGCTTATGAAAAATAGGTTTGATAGTTATTTATAGTGATTTTTTTTCTTCAAAGAATAAAGGGGACTAATTCAACTTACATCACTTCATCAGTCAATGAAAATGTCTTTCCCTTGTTCGAAATACAAAACAAAATATATAACAAATGTTGTCATGGAAAGGAAATAATTGTGGGAAGATTTCAGCTTGATCCGAGATGTGGGTGTGGGAGAAATAACGTGTAAAACCTTTTTACAGGACAGACAGACAGACAGACAGACAGAGTTGATATAAGCTTTGTAGAAACAGACAGACACAAAAACTCATTTCTTCCCCTGGCAATGAAATAATGGAATGAAATCATCTCTAAGATGTGAACTTCTCCCGTAGCGTATCATGTCATGTTAAAGGGAAACTGTGGCATGAACGTGTAAGACTTATCGTGAGAAAAATTTCCTAAAGATTAATAAAGATATGTTATACTTTTGATTACTGATACATTCACTATGGCTTAAGTTGGGTTTAGTCCCAATCAACCAGGGGCGTAGCAAGGGTGGGGGAGGGTGAATTTGAAATCCTCCGGGGCCCCCACTTGAGGAAAGCCCCAAAAAGAGTGTTCGAATTTGTTTTTAATTAAATATTAAACCATTATCTCATGTCATGATGTCGAGTGGCCCCCGGGCCCCTAAATGATCGCAATTTCCTAGCTATGCTAATGCACTCAACCTACCGAAGGGGGTGGGCCAAACGTTCTCGTCCTGAACCCGGGCCCACGGGTAGCTTGGGGTGCTACGCCACTGAGTATAAAGATATGTTTCCTGATACATTAAAGTTACTGCCGCTGTCTAGCGTCTGTTAAAATCCTTATCGAGACAAACATAGGCCCGCCTTCTTACCACATAGCGAGTGTGCTGACTTGTTGGCTATACCGTGACCTCCGACCTGCAAGTTCACGAGTCTTTTTTTTCTAATATCCTTGCTCTGGATAAAATACATTATACCGCTTATAGCTTTATAATAATTGCTTTTTTTTTTCGACCTCCCCATTTTTCCTCATTAATAATTCTCCAAACTGTAAGTTGATTTTCAATTAAAGCAAAAGAGCTATTGATAACACGTTACTGAAACGTATATTTAAATACGATGATAGGCTGTATGCTAAATTTGACTTCGAGAATTTTAACAGTCGATGCATATCCCTGAGAAAAGAATAACTATCTCGTTGACCACTAGGGGAAAACTCTAGTTTGGCCGCTATAATTTTAAAATAAAATTATATTTGGCTATAAATTGGAGTAAAAAAAAATGGAGTAGTTAGCCATAGTGTACTGATAATTGAATTGTTTATTAAATTTAAAATTGCTTAAAGTTTATTGATAGATCATTTAAGTTTTGCTTTATATTTTTGCGTAGATCTGATATAGTTCTAAATCAAAAGTCTAGATCTAGTTCTATATAGATGTCTCCATAATGAAAGTACCAATAAATAATTACGCCTTTATACAATGCCCGCTGGCCAAAAGAGTAGCGTTGTCATATAAAGAGCTGACGGTGTCAAAATCACAAAATAAGTCATTTTAAAAAATGTATTTTTTTTAGTTTTTCTTTCTTGTAATTATTTCTACCTAACATGGGAACGAGTGCAGGTGTAAGGAGAGGTAGACAGATGAAGCAAATGGAGGAAAACATAAAGGAAATGGAAGAGACTCTATTTCTGGAAAAAGAAAGAAATTGTATCTTTACATTTATGGCACTGGCGAAGAAGGAGCATTTGTACAAATTAGTAGTATCATACGGAACAAGATATATGTCTTTATCGTTGTGTTTTTCTGGGTATTTTATTAGGTATCGTTTTTCTATTTGTGGGGGCACGGTAGCTGAGTGGTTAAGCGCTCGGCTTCCGAAACTGTGGTTCTGGGTTCGAATCTCAGTGAAGACTGCGATTTTGAATTTTGGGATTTTTAAGGCGCCCTTGAGTTCGCACAGCTCTAAAGGTTACCTAACTATAGTTGGGGAAAGTAAAGGCGGTTGGTCGTTGTGCTGTTCACATAACGCCCTGCTCGTTAACCGTTGGCCACAGAAACAGATGACCTTGACATTATCTGCCCCATAGATATAAATGTCTGAAAGGGAAACTTTACTTTTTTTTTTCTATTTGTAAATGTATGGTTTAGTGTTTGATGTATTATTGCTATTTTAGTTTGTATTCCCCGAAGAGTCTCTAAATTTAGTGATTTTACTAATGGTGTTACTCAAATCAAATGTGAATTTAAAAAATACAAAAGGAGAGAGACAGTCGACAGATCACGTGTGGTGTGGCGCCCGAATGGTTCAACAGTCTAAGTTTTTATTAATATGGGAATAAATACGTGTGTAAATGTGAAGGTCACGCTAAAAGCACACTTTGTATTCATGCGCGTCGACCAGCAACTTATCAAACTGTGGTTTTAATTATACTAATATAAGCTGCTAAGTCTCTGGTGTCCAATCCTAAAGTTTGACCACGCATTGTCTTAGCACGAGTGGAACTAATGTCAGTTCAGGACCCAATCTAGTGTTCTCGTCTTGAGACACTTTGAGTTTACCAGTGTACACATAACCTTATCTAGAGTTTGGCCACTGACACAAGTCAGACTGTTGACATCTAGTCAAACTGCTATGTAGTCAGGTAATGTGCAGCCTGTAGTTTTGGGTGTGTGTGTGTTTGTCTATAGGCTTATGCTCCTGACGTGTCAATGATTTAGTAATAGATAGTACAAAAAAGTTGTTTTATTTTATGTATCCTCAAGATTTTGGTTGAGAGTTTTATTTTGCATTCAGAAATGATTTAAACGAGTTTATATTGGTTTGAGAGAGGTTTGACTAGAAAAGTGAAAACAGGGTAAGTTTCCTTTAATTCAAAATTATTTAGCTTTCAGATAGAAATTGTGTAGATTGAAAAGTATTTCTTAGATTAAAACTGTTATCGACATCCTTTGCTTTTAAGTTCATGTCAAAAACTTTTCATAGTTTATATCCCTGGCATCGTGTGTTACTTAGTTACCTAGGTCGCACATAGTCCATGGACGCTGTCAACATAGGCTGTTTCTATTTACAAAGTTTATATCAAGTCTGTCTGTCTGTGTGTCTTGGTAAAAATATTGAACACGTTATTTCTCTCACACAAATTCTCGGAATCAATCTGAAACCTTACACAATTATTTATTGTATCTAACAAAACATGAATCGATTTTTAATAATTAACACACAAGTAAATTAATTACTGGTAATTTATTATTATGTATGAAATCGAAAGATGGAAATAATTTTCTACATTACTGAGAGATATAGTTTTAAATGTGAAGTTCTTCCCCTTGAATGAGGTTTTCTTTATACTTTGCTTGTTATAATTTTAAGTTATTCTCTTCAAAGCTTGAAATGTTTTTTTTTTCTTTAGATAACCGATTTATTTGGTTAAATAATAATTACAATATATGTTATACCTTTTAGATTTCGTTAACAGTTATTAATATTTAATGTTAACAGTTATAAATGATATGTGTAATGACAATCTTTTAAAGAATAGAGAAAAAAAATAAGTTCACTTAGTTATCATCTTACCAATACTCGAAGCTATAGGCAATCCATGTATGACATAGTCAATGCCATAGACTTAGAGACAAATGGGAAACTTGTGTTTGAGCTGTAAAAACAAAAAGAAACTTATTAGTCACGACTTGTTGGTACAGAGGAGCCCTTAACGAAAACATAATAGTGTATACAATATAAGAGAGATTGGTTAGTAGAAACAAAAAGACATGTTATTAAAAACCTTCAATAAGACCTGTTAGTATAAACCTGTCAGTATGACCTGTTACTAAAAATCTGTTGGTAAAGATCTATTAGCAAATACCTATGGGACAAAAAAGATTTGTAATTTGAGTCAAAGTAGACCCCAATGTATTTTTTGTTTTTTATTCAAAATGCATACATGATTAAATCATGACTTTCAATCTGTTTAGTACCATTGATTGAAATAAATGGGTACAAGAACAGATCAGTTTTAGGGATCTCTAAAAACTGAAACCTAGCCAAATTTTATATTTTATTTAGAAAAAAAAAAAGAAAACTTACACTTTAAAATTTGATATTATGATGTGCTTATATTAAAATGTTACAATAAACTTCTTCGTTCCCCATTTCAGATTCTAAAGGTCCCTATACAAGGCTTGTGATTACGAGATAGACTTCAGAACAAAAAAAAGAGTCATGCCTAGTACAGTGACGCCACTTAAGTCGTGCATTATCTCTTTGTGTCTGATATATTTGGCGACACCCGTTGCGTCAGAGCTGATGACGTCACAGAAGTACCATCACCACTTGACCATAAAGTACTTTACTCAAGCTAGCATGGTATGCGACCATCCTGACTTGAACGTCACTCTGCTGCGTGACGTTCGCTACTTGAGCTGGATGCTGCCAGACGGGACCATGGTGGACGCCAGCTCTGAACTGGATCCTCGCCTTTACTTCATCTCAGGCCCGGATACCCTGTCCGAGCCGGCGTTCTCCGCCTACAACCTGACCGCTCTCAACGTCGACGACGCCTCTTTCGGCTACTACACCTGTCTGGTGGTGTACAACACTCAAGGGCGACTGCCCACGGCGGTCCGCTGGGGGCTGAACGTAGATGGCGCCGACTTTTCGGACCTCTTGGAAACTTACAAGACCAACGCCATCATTGGGGGCTGCGCTGCGGCGGCCATGCTTCTGGTGGTGGGGGGTGGCTGCCTGATTTGGAACGTCAGAAATGGACAGAGGAATGCGAACGAAGAGGACGAGGACAAAGCGGACGTGGATATGGATAATGTGGTGGGGCCAAAAGTTCAAGGACAAGACCAAAACAACCACGCCTACGTGAGTGACATAGAAGCCACCACAAGCATCGACAACTACTCGGAGGTAGTCAAACACAACGTCAACATCAAAATGTAGCATTGAATTCCCTCAATATGAAGAAATGTATTTCAATAGGACATTCTCTATTACAGCAAACGTACAATTAATGCGTGCAGTCTAATTTCTTAATTTCGATATTCACGAGACATTTTTGATTGCAAACAATGTCAAGGGCGCTATTGTAAAAGATCAAAGTGGCCAACTTAATAATAAAATCATTTCGTGCGCATAGTGCCCCAAGTGAGCTTAGATGTAATTTTTAAGTGTTAAAAAACAGTTCATATAATTGGTCGTATAACTTTTGAATTACATAGCAAATCAACACGTCCTATATTATGTACACCGAACTTCTAGCTATCTAGAATTACCCAGCATTCATGAACATCTCCTATACAGGGGTTCTCAACCAGGGGTTGCCTAAGACCATCGAAAATATGAATTGTTATTTGTCTATTTTTCTATTGTTGTACGTGTGTGGGGGGGGGGCGGGATCGTTGCAGAGTGTGGGATTGTAAAAAGGGGTCGCCGAGCTTAAAAAGTTGAGAACCACTGTCCTATAGGAAACAAGATCTGAACTCACCAATATCAAGAAATTCACT
Source organism: Biomphalaria glabrata (assembly GCF_947242115.1). Taxonomy (NCBI): domain Eukaryota; kingdom Metazoa; phylum Mollusca; class Gastropoda; family Planorbidae; genus Biomphalaria; species Biomphalaria glabrata. The sequence continues at coordinate 38,709,052 of NC_074718.1, read as the reverse complement.
TTGCAATATCAAAACATCAATCAAAATTCCAGTAGACGTGTCGGTAACAGCCTAGCACTTTATTTATATAATAGCAATAGGTAGATCTGTACTTAACACTTTATCTCTACTTCAGCGAGAAAACATTCTTTGTTGGGTGACACCTTTTTTTTTTTTTTTTGTATTAGTTATGACTTGATAAAGAACTTTAAAATAAGTATTTGGATCTAGAATCTAGATCTAGATTTGAATAGCTACTCGGAGATATTATAACGCATTTGTGTGTGTGTTTGTGTGGTTTCTGAAAACGGGGATTGAATGTGAAGGATGATCTGTACCTTAGTCACAAGTTGACTGTTAATTGGGTGCTCAAGGTAGCGCCCTTCTGTCAAAGGGGATCATTACATTGCAGAAGTGGTGTGCAGTGCTGGCGTCTAGGGTAATAAGACGTACAATTTTTTCTGCCGTCCTCCCTCGGGTATTCATTATGTGTCTTTTTAAGTACATGTGTTGGTTTTATTTTAGGTTGTTGAATTGATTTAGTTTTCATCATTGTATATGTGTGGTACAAAACACACAAAGTTGTTCTCAATACCATAAAGTAAAGGTCATGACTTGGTTAATTTATGCAAATACAAGTAAATTACATTTTTTCTGTTGTGTTTAAATCCATTAAAGATTTTAGCTTGGATGTTAAATAGGGTTTTTGAGTTCAATACTAATCTCTCTGCCTCTCTCTCTCTCTCTCTCTCTCTCTCTCACACACACACACATACACACATAAACAATTTAGAAAAGTTAGTTCTTAATTTTTCCACGTCAGTGGAGTGTTGTTTTTTAATTGTTTGTCATGATTCCAAGAATAGATTAATTCCATTTACTTTTACCGTAGTTACGTCTATGTTTATGACATTTAATAATAAACTAACCCAAACAAAAATGCGTTTAATTCAATTTCCATAAATTTATTTACAAAATAACATAAAAATAGAAAATAATGTTAAACTTAACAGAAATGTAAAATACTGATTACAAATGTGAATCTAAGGGCTGAAACAATGAATGATTTATTCATGATATTTATATATATATAATGGCAAAACTATTTGCCCGACCTTTGACCTGGACACCCTTGGCCAAACAGCGAAGCACTTAAGAAGTTAACGCAACATACGAAAATGGAGATTGCCTAAAAAAAAAAAAGAATCTTTCTGATTGGTAGCGTTAACTAATTTGGGACTTGCCACCCAAATGCTTGGTTGCAACAAAGGTGCCAGACGCCCTGGACAGCAAGGGCTGTCAGTGCACACACCCCTACACCTTTATCTTCAGATCGTGTACGTCATTCATATTTGCACATGAAAAATCATCAGTAAAGACTAAGACTAAGACTGAGACTAAGACTAAGACTACGACTAAGACTGAGACTGAGACTACGACTAAGACTAAGACTAAGACTGAGACTAAGACTGAGACTGAGACTAAGACTAAGACTGAGACTAAGACTGAGACTAAGACTAAGACTAAGACTAAGACTAAGACTGAGACTAAGACTGAGACTAAGACTAAGACTAAGACTAAGACTAAGACTGAGACTAAGACTAAGACTGAGACTAAGACTAAGACTGAGACTAAGACTAAGACTAAGACTGAGACTGAGACTGAGACTAAGACTAAGACTGAGACTGAGACTAAGACTAAGACTAAGACTGAGACTAAGACTAAGACTAAGACTGAGACTAAGACTAAGACTAAGACTAAGACTGAGACTAAGACTAAGACTGAGACTGAGACTAAGACTAAGACTGAGACTAAGACTAAGACTAAGACTAAGACTAAGACTGAGACTAAGACTAAGACTAAGACTACAATACTTACATAGAACGTAATCGAAGAAACGAACGCAGCGTCAGAAATATGTGCTATTTTATGTAGTGTTATGAGAACCATTTTGGTCCTCCCTAAGCTCAGGCACCCAGGGCGACTGCCCCACTTAACCCAATTCAATACGCCACTGCTCACGTGTCAATGTTGGGACCCAGTTAAGATAGCAGATAGTTGGTGAAGACATTATTGCGATATGTGGGTGAAGCCTGGCATGGTAATTTTACCACAAGGAGGTTTTTCATTACTTTGCCATTTTACGCTTTCTGCTCTCTTTCGTTGCAAACTAAAGCAAGTTGTACCATTATATATTAAATATATATACATATCAATAAATAGAGTTAGGTATAAAAATGAGAAAAAAAACGAAATTTTTAAATTAAGCAGATGTGTTGTCGCTATTTATAGATGTGTATTAGCAAGATCATGGCCAAATGGGTTGATTCCGTTGGTGTGTTCTTTCTTGGAGTCCGAGACAGTGGATACATCGTCCATGTCCATCATTCCGTTGTCTATCCCGTTCGCCTGGTGAGCTGCCAGATTGGCTCTCGGGATTTTCCCGTTCTTCCTGTCTTTCCGTTTCTGCTTCTGCTCATCGGACAAATACCGGAAGTTCTCCACGAGGCCGACGCCGATGATCAGCGCCATGACACAGCCAGAAGAGATAAAGCCAACAATGATGTTCCATTTATACTGAAAGTATATCATAAATAGGAAATAAATATAAATGGCTTGTTAGTTTTTAGTGCAGTTAAAACAAAGAAAACCTTAATTTTTATTTATTATGTTTGCCACAGAAGCAATGGTATTAATTTCTTTATTTATAAATTACTCCAGTGTGTCTGGAAATAATCCACCCTAACAATAAAACGAGAAGTATTTTCTAAAAAAAAATATTTTTTTTTTAATTTCTCTGCTAGATCTTCTTTTAGATCTAAGTATTTATCCAACCATCTCAAACCGATCATTTCCTAAATTAAATGTTTCCCTCGCAGGCAGTGGCGTGGCTGGGGATTTGGGGGCCTGGGGGGACTTGACCTCTTTAGGGCCACTGCATTTTGACACTCGACATCATGACATGTCGATTATAGATAATATTTAATGTAAAAACAAATTTCGGACACTCATTTCTGGGTATTTTATTAGTTTTATTATTTATTTATTTTTTTGTATTTGTAAGTTATATGGTTCAGTGTTTTATGTTTCTTTTGTTAGTAGGGCCTACATATATTGACCAGTAGTTCTCACCTCGTCGGTGTAATCTTTATACAACGGGCCAGCTAAGTTCAGTCCTTTTACAGCTCGCCCGACCAGTTGGCCTGTACTGTTGAACACGTGACAGAAGTAGATCCCTGCATGATCGCCAGTTACGTTTTTGATCAGCAGTGTCATGTTAGCGATGCCACCGAAATCTTTCAGCTCGTACTGACCATTGGTCTCTATGTAGCCCGACTGATGTTGTCTTGACCATTTCAGCTGACTGTCAGTTTCTATCTGGGAAAAAATAAGAAGATATAACTATGAATCTTTGTGCTAAAGTACTAACTTACTTACGCACTTCCATCCCATACGATATTGCACACTATTCAACACGGTACAAGAACGTACTGGTTAGAGGAAGAGAGAAGCTTCCATCCTCCCAAAGCAACAAGAAGGGAATAACTGAGTATGACGTTCTGTAACAAGAAGAAAGAGATGTACTTCGTCCTGCTTGCTAGCTGGCGTGTTATCTTATATAATACAGACGTTACTTCATGAAAAAGATGATTTCGTCCTACGTGTTAGGAGGAGGTGGTTGCCGTGGACCTGGAGCTACACTGGGAAGTGTGTTGTTGGCGCTGCATGGCGAATGTTGACTGAACCGTGGACTGGCACGAAGGACTGGTAAACTTAAAGGTAGAAGTACACTCCGTATGTTGGGGAAGAAAATATAATTTAGGCCAAAGGCCTAACAGTCGCTTGACCTCTGCATACCATAAGACATGAATATCCGTCATCTAACCTTGCTCCTTCGTTAAGTTAACGCCCTTAAACTCTACATACATAAAGGCTGCACTAGGAAATACATTTTTAATTTAAGAACATTGGACAAACAATACTGACCATCTGACCAGGGCACGAACAATGGTTCATCGATTCAATGTTACCGCAGCAACTCAGGACAAGACGAGCTTCCCTGATCAAAATGATCCTTTATGGGGGGAGGGGGGGTAATCTTGATGGTCGAGTGGTTTCCTTGCCTAATCATGTAAATTATATACTGTGCATAGAGATAGACTCTTTAAATCAGTCCTGACATTTTTGCTTCACGATATGAGCTAGATTCACAAAAGTCTGTAAATGTAACGAACTGTAGACTTCGAAATGTTCTCTCAGAGGAAGTGAAAGCGACGTCCGCTACTGGTAAAACGCCATTGACCACTCCTCGTGGAGGAAGTCTGTTACTGTCGGCGTTGAAACCTGCGAGGCCAGGAGTGCAGTCATCAGCAGAGATTGTAAATTTTTAGTGGCATTTACGGTGAACTACGGTACGCTGATGGCTTATAACTTCCTATAGCTTACAGTATATTTGATATTGAGATAAAATTCACAGCATAGCCATTGAGGTGGCCTAAGTAATTTTATTCATTTCCTTGAGTACGATGGACTAACAGACAAGTAAGGTATAGTTAACTTTGAAAAATAAGATAAGATAAGAGACAAAAAAAGAGATACGGTAAAAGATACGAAAAAAAATAGTGTAGGAATGCATCTTAATCAAGTCGTACCCTGTGTCACAAATTCAAATTTTGAAACGCGATTGGCAAACTGTGTCTTACGGTGAAAAAAGTTCCCTCCCTTGTCTTGATTCTTGCCAATCATTTGCATTAATAAGTAATAATTAGTGTCCAGAAGCAAAATAATTTACTAGCGTACTGGTGTATGGTTGACCGCGTGTCAAAGGCCTGGATTTGTCCTTTACCATACACCTTAAGATTGAACAGAACAACTAATCGCTACTTTACATTTTGAACTCTGGGACTATTATAATTAAATAACTATTTAAAGCTCGAGATGTTGTTCTTTAATCTTGATGATCTAATTGCATCTCGACAATTTGGTCAAATTCTTTTATTGGTTCTCAGCAGTTCCAGTAAGACGATAGTAGCACTCGATCGCTCCTCATCGCGTGAAGCTGTGAGTCTCGGAGTCTCGAGATTTGAAGCAAGAAGAGAGGCCAGCGTGAAAGAGCGCCGAACCAACAAAAAGCTGAGAGAAGAAGCAGGCCTACCTGCAACTGACCAAACCCAGCCATGTCACGTATGCGGACGGCTTTTTAAATTGAGGATTGGGCCTTGCAGTCATCTTCAAGTCCATAGGAAATGAGAAATGTGTTCATTTCTTACTGCCATTGCATAATTGTGCACATATATAGAGTTTATCTCTTTATTATATATATATTTTTCAGCCTCAACGTTGAGGTACATAAAATATGAATAAATTTTAATGGGGAAAAGAAAGGAATACTAACAAAAATGTTTCCTAAGGTATCGTTGCAGGTGAACTCGTGATCTTCGTCCAAATAACTTCTCTCACTCCAGGCCTGGTAGTCTTCAGCGCTTGCTAATGTCGTCAATAACAAAGGGAGGAAATGTGCGATATAAATTGACTTCTTCATTTTCAAGTTCAAGTTATTTCCCTTGCCAAAGTGTTTCCACCGATCTGAAAGAATATAATACTCAATAAGTAACATTTCAAAATAATACAATAAATAACATTATTCAATATTTTACCCCATTATTTCCTGTAAAAATAAATGCTTTTCTATTTGAATACTATTGATATGTTTATATTATAGATCTAGATCAGAATTTATAGACCTTTGGCTATGCTGAATAAAGGTTTTCTTCTTTTTAAATGGTTTCGTTGGCAGCTGTCACCAATAAGAAGATCGAAACTCTTTATCAAGTAAACCTAATTGAGTATAGTCTCTTAACAGTGTCCACAAAGGAATTTCCTGATGATATGAGATGTGTGTCCTCTGAAAGGTAACGAGAATCATCTCAATGATGTTTAGATCCTCTAAGACAGGGGTTCTCAACCTATGGATCGCTACCCCCTTGTGGGTCGATTTACGATTTGCTAGGGGTCGCATAAGACCATCGAAAATTTGGCTTGTTTTTGTCTTATCTTCTATTGTGTGTTGGGTGGGGGTGGAGGGTCGCGGCAGAGTGGGGGGACTGTAAAAAGGGGTCGCCGAGCTTAAAAGGTTGAGAACCGCTGCTCTAAGACCTCTTCAAGGTCAGTTACCTCCGCCACTCAGCTGATATAACAACAGGGGGATATTGCTAATCTAGTTAACTAGTAATCGATATATAAAAGTTGAAAAAAAAAGTTTCAATGAGTGTGTTACATCAAGTATAGTCTTTCATTTCAACGAGACCAAGAATGAGTGCAATTATTTCACATGACTAAGCAGACCCAGTTGCGACCTACTTATTTTGTCACATTTAATGCATACAGAGGGAATAATTACATATCAAGTGGCTCCAAAGTGGCGCCCTCGGTGAAAAAAACGCGTTGGTGGAAGGAAATAAGCGAACAAAGTATAGATGGGAAGAATGCACGGGCCTGTCTTTGAAAGATATTCCAGTCAAGGTAAAGGGCAGAAAAGAAAAAAGAAACACGGTCAATAGATCATGTTCGGTGTGGATAGGGGAATGATAGTGATTATCAAATGATAAAAATTAATCGGACCAAGAAGGGATCTCGTCTTCACACAAGAATCAAATGTAAAATCCTTAAAGAACTGCATTTCAATGTTTTGATCTTCAAGAGAGAAATCTTTGATTCGATGCTGACATATCGCAGGATCTGGTTGAAATATTAGTACCAGGTGGCTACTTTTCATTTGTAGACTGTACTACCATGGGCGTAGCCAGGGGGGCGGTTCTTGGGGTTCAACCCCCCCCCCCGAAATGGAGGGGGGGAACGGAATTAAGTGATTGATTTTTGCTTTCATTTTGTTTATTATAGGTGAGATTTTAATACTAAATCATCACTTACCACAGCACAGCCGAGGGGGTTTTGAGCTAAAAACCCTCTATCAGGGGGTTTTGAGTTTTAAACCCCCTACCAGAGGTTTTTGCAGTTAAATCCCCCTCTTCTATAAAACAAAACAAAAAAAAAATGCAAACAACAATCCCCAAATTCCAACAGCACAGTTAAGGAAGATTTTGATTTTAAAACCCCCTCAAAAATATACGATAAACCCCCTCTTCAATATAAAAAAAAGCAATACACATTCAAATTCTATGAGCGTAGCCAAAGGGGTTTTGAGTTTAAACCCCCCCCCCTCCAATTGGGGTTTGAAGCTAAAAAGTACCTCTTCAATATAAAAAAAAAGCAAATTACACACTATAAAATCTATGAGCGTAGCCAAAGGGGTTTTGAGTTGATGGCTTTTTCTTTAAAGTTTAAAACCCCTTCAGATGGTTTTGAATTTAAAATTCCCCTACAGAGCGATAAGAGTTGAAAACCTCTCTCTTCAATATTATTTTAAAGCAAACTACAGTCACCAAATTCTATGATCGTAGCTAAATGGAGTTTTGAATTAAAAAAACAAAAAAAAAACTCCAGAGATTTTTTAGTTTAAAACCCCTCAACAGATGATTTGACGAAAAAAAACTTTCCTTTTCGATATAAAATCTATAGCGAAATACAGGCATGTAATTCCAAGAGCGTGGTCAAGAAAGGTTGCAAATTTCTACCAGTGGCTTGGGCTCCATTAATAGGCCTAAAGTGTGAATAGTCTTCTGCCGAAATTAAAAAACATACCCATTAGAGTTGGGTTGTACTTTGGTTTTACTTTCCCCAACTAATGTCAGGTACCCATTAGAGTTGGGTTGTACTTTGGTTTTATTTTCCCCAACTAATGTCAGATACCCATTAGAGTTGGGTTGTACTTTGGTTTTATTTTCCCCAACTAATGTCAGGTACCCATTAGAGTTGGGTTGTACTTTGGTTTTATTTTCCCCAACTAATGTCAGATACCCATTAGAGTTGGGTTGTACTTTGGTTTTATTTTCCCCAACTAATGTCAGATACCCATTAGAGTTGGGTTGTACTTTGGTTTTATTTTCCCCAACTAATGTCAGATACCCATTAGAGTTGGGTTGTACTTTGGTTTTATTTTCCCCAACTAATGTCATGTACCCATTAGAGTTGGGTTGTACTTTGGTTTTATTTTCCCCAACTAATGTCAGATACCCATTAGAGTTGGGTTGTACTTTGGTTTTATTTTCCCCAACTAATGTCAGGTACCCATTAGAGTTGGGTTGTACTTTGGTTTTATTTTCCCCAACTAATGTCAGGTACCTTTTAGAGTTGGGTTGTACTTTGGTTTTCGTATAGCAACTTATATTGACGCTTTTTTGGACATAATTATTTATAACTATTCAATATTTCTTTACTCACTTGGCCTAGATTTATGTTTTTTTTTCTTTTTTTTTTAAGTCAGACAAACATTCGGAAATATGATAAGATAAGATAAGATAATTTTATTGATCCAATCTAATGGAAATTTTGTTTGACTATAATTGACAACCTCAGCGTAACTACTGTGCAATAACAATATAGATGCAAATACGAACAACATTCACACACGAAAACACATATACTCTCATAACCAGCGCTTTATAGATTAGACTTCTATGTACTTCTCGATGACGACAGATGATCTTGTAACACTCTGACCGAAAATGATAATATCATTCCTACCAGGGCTGAAACCAGGCTAAAATAAAAGGTGAGTATTTAAATAGTTGGGGTGAGTGGCAAAGAGGCAAAAATCGCTATCAAACGAGGGGGCTCAAGTTTGAATCCCGACTCGAGCAGAGTTGCGTTTGTGAAGCGCCTCGAGCTATCACGGTAGCCTTCTTCCACTGGTCCTCAAAAGAGAACCAAGGAGCTCTGAGCATGCTATAAATACAAAAAAGATGTGTATTAAAAATAAATTAAAAAAAAAAAACACGTAAATATCCTTAGTTTTTTTTTCCTCTTTAGCGTTAGAACCCTCGGGGAGTGGCAGAGGTTAATGTAGGGTATGAGTGGAGAACAAAGGAATGGAAGAAAATACTGGAGAGAGAGAGAGAGAGAAAGACTTCTTAGCAAATAAATAAACATATTACCGAAATAGTTGTTAGAATAGTATACGTCATATCAACTGATATGGCGTCCTTTCAAGACTATCGTCAGGGTGAGATGAAACTTTCCCCTGCTTCGATACGGCCCCAAAATCAATTACAGTCTGCGCTATGTAGGAACAGCTCAGTTCAAAGCAACAAGCGTATTACCTCCCTTGTCACGTAGTTCTTTATAACACTCGGCTAAACGAATTAATATAGAAATATGAGGGACCTGTTAACTTTCACTTACCCCCTAGGCCCCCCCACAGTCATAACACATTTTATGTCGTCTTAGATGAGACCGTAAGGCGAACAAACGTGTAGATGTAGACTCGTAATACTAGTGGTCTCTCCAGTTGTCCGACAGGTTACTGGACGGAGGAAAGACAGAAAAAAACTATGGGAAAGATAGATAGACCAATTATGGCTTTACTATTAAAGGAGCCCACCTTACATGTAAAAGTACGCTAGGCTAATGTTCCACCTAATAAGGGACGATTGATTGTAAAGCAAAGAAGTGTATTCTAAAATTCCATCAAAAATGAGTCCTTAGATATAAAGAAAACTTCAAATCCATTTCACATCTAATAAGTTGTATGACAATATCAAGGCTTTTAGGAAAATGCCTTATTGTTATCTCAGCACCCCCAAAGTAGCTCGGAAATCTTATTCTAGGTCAGTGTTCCAAAACTGTGTTCCCCGGAAATCTTTTTCTAGGTCAGTGTTTCAATAGTTTTTAATAGTTTTTCCACGAACTAGTGGAATAATTAACATGCTGGCCAATACGTGAATTAATATCTATAAAAAAAAAAAGTTTTCTGTTAAATACTCACAGTGTACCGTTAAGGAAAAAGTTTGAGAAACACTGTTCTAGATTATTCTCCCTCCCCTCCCCAACACACTCAATGTTCACAAAAGGAATTGAACCAGAGCGCACTGAGCAATGAAAGACGCGCTTTACAAGAGCAATTTTTTTTTAAATTATTGAAATCCAGCAAGTTGAAGTCGACCAAAAGTCCATCAAGAAAATTTTTTATGAAAAGTTTTTTCTACACATATTTTGTTTTATCTAGATCAAATTCTGAAATAAAGAGATTTAAATCTATTTAGCATGGGTTCAAGTACAGTCGTCCTTATTTTCAAATAATGATAACAATGCCTTTTGACATTTGACATTTATACTTTGTATTTAGCACCTTGTATAAAAAAAAGTTGAACTATTTGATAGAACTTGAGGGTTGTATGAGTTTGACCAATTAATCCATCGACAGCATTGGATTAAACAAAGCCTTGAATTAAAAAAAAAAGATAAAACTGTTCCCCTTATCTCTAGCAAACAATGAAACATCGATTTTAGGAGTCTTTTGAGCAGAAGACAGAGAAGTTGTAATCTAATTGAAGCAAATTGGAACATCAATATTGGTAAAAATTGTAATTTACTTCCACAGCCATAAAGAACTGTAACGCTTACAGCTGTGGTGTCAGAGAAATGTCACATTCTCTATACATTATGTCTCTTCAGGAGGATGCAATACGATGTTTAACAGGAGTAAACTTTGTTGACTATGTATAATTTTTAAAATCTCAGATTAAAGTTTCACATCTATCTATCCAGTAAATCATTTGTTTCAGCACTCTGCATAAGCCGTAAGATACAATGATATACAATTACACAACAGAAAAATATTTTACAAATCATTGTGCGTTATTGCACAAAAGTGAATACTAGATCTTCGGTAATGATTGTAGATGTACACAAACAAATTGTCATTGTGCAAAACAGTTATTAAAAGTTTTACAAAAATTTGCCATGTGTATCAATAGGTGCCTGTAACACGGTCAATACGTCAGATAACCTACTTCACACAAACAATAAAGATTAGCTGTACCCTAAATATTTGCGGAGTAGTCTAGATATACATGAATGCCTCGGCCTCCATTTTCGAAACCGATTTAGTGTTTGAACGATTGAAAGTTCTTAGCCCCTTAGCTTATTTGTTGTAGTTTTATGAAGCAAACAATTGTATATTTTCTCGTGGGGTACAGTCATTGTTATTTGAAGAACCACTCCTCTTATATACATATATTTAGTAACAGCTCTGACAGTATGTAATGGTGTCAAGAGTTTTCATATTCTCCACAGAGCTTCTCCAGATAAACGTTTGAACGAATCGAGGACATTTCTATCTCCAACATTTCTTTCGTCCACACCGTTTGTCATTCCATTAGAAGTTCTTAACACACTCGACCTATACAATTCTGTGGGTAATATAAAGTAAGCTAAGGTCTAAATTGACACATCACTTTCTGATTCAGTTAATCAATTAGTTAATCAGGGCAGGGCACGAATCCCGTATTGGGGACGAACGTATGCCAAAGGCAGTCTTTTTGGATGAGCTCAAAGGTGGTGCCCCACGGAAACGCTTCAAAGACCAGCTTAGGCTCCAACTTGCCATAGCTAACATAGAAGAGAGCACCTGGTTGCATACGGCCTCAGAACGAGACAGCTGGAGGTCACTCACAAAGGCCGCGGAATGCACATTTAAGACCAACAAAAATCCGCTGTCGAGGACAGACGCAGACGGCGAAAAGAATATCTAAATCGACCACCTGCGGACAATGGTTATGCTTGCCCTGGATGTGGCAAAATATGTAGGTCACAGTTGGGGCTGCGCAGCCACCAGAGATACTGTATTCCCCATTAATCTTCGGACTCGAAGTCAAGCCTCATTATTATTAGTAGTAGTATTATATTAGCCGTAATCAATTTGTTTAATTTTATATTTAAAATGTACTAGATCGGCACTGTTATTCTGTAAATTCTCAACTATTGATTAATAAAGCCTTTTATTTTTATAAGTACTTGAATAACTCAGTGGCAAAACACATCGGCCTTTCATCATGGAGGCCCGAGTTCGAACTCCAACTAAAGCAATTTTCTTTTTTTTTTTTTTTTTTTTAATAATTAATGCAATTTTACTAAACATAAGCGAAGTTTTTATTTAAAAAAGTATTTTTTATTTTGAACTTTTAAAGTTCTAATTTTTGTTCCAGCTACATTTTTGACAGCAAAATTTTGTTTTTAATTGTTTTCATGGTCCATTGTATGTTAGGCACAAGCAACCTTAAACTGGATGCAAAAATTTAAAAAACGGGATACATATATCTACTTGACCCTGAGTGAACTGATACTTCGTCAACTGTGGCCTTTGACTTATCAAACACTAAAGTCGATTCCTTCTGACTCTACAAGAAACCTAACAACTCTTCTATAATCTATGCGGAAGTTGTACGTTTGTTTTTGACTGATAAGAGACTCAAATGTTTGTTTACATTCAAATATGACCAAGATATTATGGTGACTTTAGCAGGAGTGGTTATCTAACTACCAAATGAAAGTTTTACAGGAGCATTTATGCCACTACCTAATTAAAATTTAACAGGAGCGTACATCCGTCCACCAAATTAAAGTTTAACAGGAGCACTTATCCCACTAGCAAATTAAAGTTTAACAGGAGCACATACCCCACTAGCAAATTAAAGTTTAACAGGAGCACTTATCCCACTAGCAAATTAAAGTTTAACAGGAGCACATACCCCACTAGCAAATTAAAGTTTAACAGGAGCACATACCCCACTAGCAAATTAAAGTTTAACAGGAGCACTTATCCCACTAGCAAATTAAAGTTTAACAGGAGCATTTATCCCACTAGCAAATTAAAGTTTAACAGGAGCACTTATCCCACTAGCAAATTAAAGTTTAACAGGAGCACATACCCTACTAGCAAATTAAAGTTTAACAGGCGCATATATCACACTATCAAATTAAAGTTTAACAGAAGCACATATCCCACTAGCAAATTAAAGTTTAACAGGCGCATATATCCCACTATCAAATTAAAGTTTAACAGAAGCACATATCCCACTAGCAAATTAAAGTTTAACAGGCGCATATATTCCACTATCCAATTAAAGTTTAACAGGAGCACATATCACACTAGCAAATTAAAGTTTCACAGAAGCACATATCCCACTAGCAAATTAAAGTTTAACAGGCGCATATATCCCACTATCAAATTAAAGTTTAACAGAAGCACATATCACACTAGCAAATTAAAGTTTAACAGAAGCACATATCCCACTAGCAAATTAAAGTTTAACAGGCGCATATATCACACTATCAAATTAAAGTTTAACAGGAGCACATATCACACTAGCGAATTAAAGTTTAACAGGCGCATATATTACACTATCAAATTAAAGTTTAACAGGAGCACATACCCCACTAGCAAATTAAAGTTTAACAGGAGCACTTATCCCACTAGCAAATTAAAGTTTAACAGGAGCACTTATCCCACTAGCAAATTAAAGTTTAACAGGAGCACATACCCTACTAGCAAATTAAAGTTTAACAGGCGCATATATCACACTATCAAATTAAAGTTTAACAGAAGCACATATCCCACTAGCAAATTAAAGTTTAACAGGCGCATATATCCCACTATCAAATTAAAGTTTAACAGAAGCACATATCCCACTAGCAAATTAAAGTTTAACAGGCGCATATATTCCACTATCCAATTAAAGTTTAACAGGAGCACATATCACACTAGCAAATTAAAGTTTCACAGAAGCACATATCCCACTAGCAAATTAAAGTTTAACAGAAGCACATATCCCACTAGCAAATTAAAGTTTAACAGGCGCATATATCACACTATCAAATTAAAGTTTAACAGGAGCACATATCACACTAGCAAATTAAAGTTTAACAGAAGCACATATCCCACTAGCAAATTAAAGTTTAACAGGAGCACATATCACACTAGCAAATTAAAGTTTAACAGAAGCACATATCCCACTAGCAAATTAAAGTTGAACAGGCGCATATATCACACTATCAAATTAAAGTTTAACAGGAGCACATATCACACTAGCAAATTAAAGTTTAACAGGCGCATATATCACACTATCAAATTAAAGTTTAACAGGAGCACATATCCCACTAGCAAATTAAAGTTTAACAGGCGCATATATCACACTATCAAATTAAAGTTTTACAGGAGCACATATCACACTAGCAAATTAAAGTTTAACAGGCGCATATATCACACTATCAAATTAAAGTTTAACAGGAGCACATATCGCACTAGCAAATTAAAGTTTATCAGGAGCACATTGTGATAACCCGTTTTAGCTCACTCAAGGTATCACTCAGGTCCAAGCATTTTATTATATTAATAACTATTTATCATTAATTTTCTTAAATTTAGCCAATCAAGAGCTAAAAACACAGCCGCCACCCCTCCAATCCAACCCCAGCCCCTTGGCACCGATGTGACATTTTACCTTCCCCATCTTGACACGTGCCGCACTACACTCTTGACGAGAGTACACTCCCTTTGCCTATCTTGGCGGACATCCGGGAGCGGCTGGCCCACTTCAAAGACCCCATTCAACTCAAACGCCTCGGGCAACGTTGATCGGCTGGCACTGGCCAATGTCCAGGTGTCATCTATCTTGCCCTGGCCACCGCCGTTCATCACCCCCTCTCGTTCTCTAACCACCTGGACAGAAGACAAAGGGATGACAGCCGACCGATTTCCTGGTCTTTCAATTCGCGCCTTCACGCAATGTCTATCCCCGGAAACTTCGTCTCGGTCAAGCGGGGAATTCTTTATCAAAAGTCGCCAGATAGTCTAAACCACCTTTGCGCTCATCTCCCCACCGCTGTAGCCCCTCCCTCTCTCCATATCCGGAAATAAATTTTCATCGTCCGATCTCATTCTTACTGGAGAGTTGGCAGGGAGCACATCGATCTCTTGTTTGAGCTCTGGTCTATTTTCATTCCCTTATTTCACTTTGTATTGGTGCTTTTATTTATAGGCCACCTGAACTTGGAAACCTATCAACCTAACGCTGATACCAGATTTGTTAGCACCAGATCTGCAGATACCAGCCCTGATTACTCTTCACCAGTGTCCAAGCAACAACGCTAGACACAGACTCGTCACTGGCTTGACTGACAGTAGTCGCAGCTGAGCCCTGCAGCTAAACCGTTGGACTGCACCCGGCGCCTGGATCCACTACGGCAGCCCACCAGCAAACAGCGGCAGCACCAGCCGCACTCGTCTCATCAGTGCAGCACCGGACTCAAAGCTAAGCAACCAGCCTGATGACACTCAGACCACTTGGTTCTCGAATCTTATGATGATAGACTTATACATACTTATACGCTAGATCCCATCCTAGCTACTGTACAGCATTTCACCTTTTGATTATTTCTCTTGTATAATAAACTGTACATAATTTTAAATATTATTATTTGTTGCCTGCATTAGAACACTGTGCCTGTAGATTATATGTGCAAGTGTGGGTTCTCAAATCATAAAACCTCATAGACACCAAAAAACGGCCAAATTCTAATCCACCTTGTCACACACATATCACACTAGCAAATTAAAGTTTACATGAAACTAGCACGAATCACGAACGTAAAAAATATATAACAACAATAAGACCGGATATGATATGTGTCATTGTATTCAACAACAGATGGTATGTTCAATGAGTGTGTTGTAACCATACATGAGATAACTCTTAAGTAAACAAAGTGCGACACATCACACAATGTGAGAACCGCGGATATGTAAATCTATTGCCGCACCCTCAACGCAGTATAATAATGGGGCATATTTCCGCAAGTGTAAATTTAAATAGATCTCTATGTCAGAAGGACATGTTTGCCTATAAGTTCTATTAAGTTCTAAAATTAAAGCTACGAAAGAAGATACCTATATATACTTGCACTAACAAGTAAGTACGCCCCTTTGATTTGTATTGATTATTACGGCCGGAACACCCTTTTTTTGTTTAAAACGAATCTCATTTAAACAATCAAAATCAACGTAACCAACTTTATTACACCAGGGAATTGTGTATCTCTTGCAATGAAATTTCACGCCCCGCTCTTCCTTTCCTGAGCATTCCCCGTTTTGTAAGACAATTTAGAGGGTGATGTTGCAACGATCATCCTAAAATACTCTGTTAGCCCGTGAATTAGTGTAACTGTTACAATGAAATTTCGAGGCCCTGTCTCTTTTCTTTTCTTTCTTTCTCTTTTCGCTCTCTGGAACCCCCCCATTTTTTGTGGTGAAAGACCCACGTCATAATGCGCCCCCAACATATGCACGCTCTCATATTTTGGGCCTTTTAATTTTAGAGGCATTTTTACTCATCCCTCCCCCCACCCCAACCAACAACAAAAAGTTAATCCTTCGTACACATTCCTGTTACCAGGTCTACCTTTCTTTTTCTCTAAATGAAAAGAAATATCCATTTAGTTTTTATTAATTGTAATTTATTTTTTTAATGCTATTAGGATTAGTTTTTTGTTTTGTTTTCTTTGACAGTGTTACAAAGTATGATTACTTGCTCTCTCACACTCTCTCTCTCTCTATCTCTTTCTGTCTCTCTCTTTCTCTCCCTCTTTCTCTCTTTTTCTCGGCGATTAGGATTTGTTTTGTTTTTTGTTTAGACCGCGTCTAAAAGGAAGCGGAAATGACGTAAGGCATATTGAAAATAAGTAAACTTGTGGCAAAAGAAAAAAAAATGGTTTGAAAAATACGGAATTCATGATATATATTTTTTAATGCTTTATGTATAGACTGCGGCCTTTTGAGGAAATACCGAAAATAAAATACAAAGATTTGATAGAGCTTGTGGTACTTTCCGAATGGCGTTGGTCAGGTTGCGAATTTGTCAACTGGCGTTCTTAGTGAGCACTTAGGAGGTAAAAGGAACAAGTGTACGAAATTTCATGCGGATACGTACGACAGTTTAGGAGATCTCGTGATCAATGTGTTAGTCAGTACACATTGAAGAAGCAAGAATATACATTCTACCAATATACCTAGATAAGAAATTCCACAAAAAAAAAAAAAAAAAGGAAAAAACGGTTAAAAATTATCTAAAAAAAATAAGTTTAACTTCTGACAAAACACATCGACTAAACATTCACACACACACAAAAACTCGGTTTAACGTTCCTATAAAACACCTCAGTTCAGCATTCCCACAAAACACCCTGTTCAACATTCCTTAAAACACCTCGGTTTAACATTCCCACGTACACATGGAGGTGATATTACCAACTGAACGTATTAAGAAATTGTTTTAATGAGTCATCAGCAACATCCGGATTCTTTTTATTTCGCATGTGGAAAGTCACTCTAAGACGAAACCAGCTCAAGAAGTCGTAATTACTAGGGATTGGAATGGGATTTTACAAGTTTGACCACATGAAATTAGGTCAAATACTCTAATAGTTCTATTTCTAGAAATAGAAACATGAATGTTTCTACTTTTTCAAATTATAAATACGACAACACTTTAGATTCCAGAAAGTCATAGCTTAGAATTACAGTTGGAATTTAATAACTGCATAAATCTACTTAACCCAATATAGTCCAGGTCTTATTATTTACTTAGATCTAAAACAAATATAGTTCATTTTTTTGAACATTATGACACATAAATAGTGTGAGCAAAAATTCATATCCAAAAGTCAAATTCTTTAAACAAAAAGGATAATTCTCTTTCCTCCACTCTGCAAGGTATGGGTTAATGTTTATATCTTTCTTCTGAATGAAACCATAAAGCCATTAAACCTTAGCACGTTTATGGTAAAGTTAACCCTCTTAAGCAAATACATTTTTATATAAGCTTTCTCGAGAGAAACCAGAAACCCAGAGCGTGTTTCACTAGTGGCGTTAGTGCAGCAGTACATAAACATTGGTTCTCAACAGGATCAAATATACTATTCTCTATATTCTGTGCCTGTTCTGATTCATGCTATTTCTGCAATTATAGTTTAAGCTTAATTAACCTAATTATGAAACTACGTATGCACAAGGAAGAATATCGAAACCAGTGCTGTATTTATCTCTTGGCAACGCTAGCCATAGCCACCACTTCCAAAACAGGTTATTTTAAATTAATTTGAAGAAAAAGCAAAACAAAAATTGCTTTCTAAAAGCTGTAGACATGGACGTAGCCGGGATGAGGGGCTAGATTTATACATTTCAAATAAGGGCCTAATCGAGTCTAATTCAGTGCAGTTGGCTTTATTAAATAGCATGAAATGGATACAAATAGCCCATGCTATGTTTTAAAAATATGCATTCATGACAGATCTAGGTCTAAATTTTGTTTCTGTTTTTGATTTGACCCATGTTAAGCTTAGCCTAATGAAAGCTGTAGTCTTGAAATAGATCTAACTGCAAACACGCAACGTCAATATTTGTCCAAAAGAAGCGCACAATTTAGTCCATTATATTTTCATTGTCTGTGTCTGCAAGTTCACGTAGACATAGCCGGGGTGAGGGGCTAGATTTATACATTTCAAATAATGAAGGGCCTAATCGAGTCTAATTCAGTGCAGTGTGCTTTATTAAATAGCATGAAATGGATACAAATAGTCCATGCTATGTTTTAAAAATATGCATTCATGCGCACAGGTGACACATCTAGGTCTAACTTTTGTTTCTGTTTTTGATTTGACCCATGTTAAGCTTAGCCTAATGAAAGCTGTAGTCTTAAAATAGATCTAACTGCAAACACGCAACGTCAATATTTGTCCAAAAGAAGCGCACAATTAAGTCCATTATATTTTCATTGTCTGTGTCTGCAAGTTCACGTAACTCACTAAGAATGTGACAACAGACATTTATCTTCCCTCTGACAGTGACAACGTTCAGGTGAGAGTTTGGGAACAGAGTAGTAGGGGGGACTTGCGTGGATGTGGGGAACACTGAAATGAAAATAAATGCAGAGAACAGGTGAAACTGAAGGCCACAGAGAAGTGTTGTCCCTAACTCCGTACCTTGTAAACAAAATGAAAGAAGAATGATTTGGGTCTATTTATACTTTCACTTCAAGATAAAGTTATTATATTAAAGTCTAAGACATGACATAATCATTTATTATATGTATTTTTTATCAACATTGTGTTTGCTAGTGCCTTTATCTTGCTACTTTTCTGTACCTTCTTAAAAAGGACACAGACGGACATACATCTATGACAGCTTTAGCTGCATTATAAAGATAACGAATTTTCTACTTAAAAACAAAAAAAATTAGGAACAAACTGAGTCGCATTGTATACTTTTAACAAATGACACTAAAGATGAACAGACGAATTGAGGAGCTGTGTTAAAGTTGGCATCACTAGGCTAGAAAAAGAGCGGAATGGTGAGCGAATGACAAACTTAGGCTTATAAGCCAGGCTACAATTGTCACTTAGATGGGAGTTTTTACTAACAGTTATAAATCCTCAAAATATTAAACCTTAAAATGCGTAAATAAACCTACGCTAAAAAAAAAGTCATAACAATGTCAACAACTTTAAAAGACGGGCTAACAATTTCAACAACTTTAAAAGACGGGGTCACAATTTCAACAACTTTAAAAGACGGGGTCACAATTTCAACAACTTTAAAACTCGGGCTATGTATATATTTGTGAATTGCAAACTACATTGTTCTCTAATTGCCCGTTCTTTAATGTTGTCTTTCTTGTTAATACTTTGGTATTTATTTAGTTGTATCTTTTGTTTTGTTGTAATAATACTAATTAATATTTTAATCACTATTTAATAGTAATATATAAATATTTCACACTATCTCTCTTGTGCTTTTTTTAAAATATCGAAACATACTAAAGGTAAAAAATGTATAATGTTAATCATACAGGAGACCGAATTAAGAGAAAACAAAGTAGAAATGGAATTATCCACTCTATTTCAAAACATTCTTACCTTAAAACTAAAATACCAACAGAAGAACTAAACGGATCCACTTTTGTTGACAATGTTATCTGCTGTTCACCTGCCACATGCTAAATCACTACCGGGAGATGACACAGAAACCCTGGGGAGCGACGGGACATAACCCGGGCACTTGTCGTACAAAACTGGAAAAGTTCTCTCCCTTTGCTTTCTTTCGAACTGTGGTATTTTTTTACCTTCTAAGAAGTGCTTTCTTACCCTACTTGTAGTTTGTACATATAATTTAACAACGTTTTGTCAACATCGATGAAAAATAAAAGACAAGGGGGTGGGGTGGTGTTTAGGTATTTAATTACTGTCTACCTTTATAGGACAGGCCTGAGCACTTGAGACATGATATACATAACATGAGATAACGGTGAATGGTAAACTCAACAAGTGTGTATGCGGGGAGGGAGGGGATGTAAGGCGCAACCAGTGCGTTAGTTGTTTAACACGCAATATTTTTAGATTCTTGCTTTTGTGTGTGTGTGTGTTCAAAGAGACTCCCTAAATACTCAGTTTATATTAACTCACATCGTCTGTCTGTCTGTCTGTCAAGATTTATTTTCACGTTGTCTCCTCCCACTTCCTATTCTCGGATCAAGTTGAAACTTTGCACACAATCATTCACTGGCAATGCCAACACATGCTTCAATCAAAACATTAACCAACTAGAAAATGTATTGCGATTTATATATTAAAAGGGAAATAAATCTTGCATTACTAGGAGAAATTACTGTAATTCAGTGGTTCTCTCCCGTATATGACCTTTGTTTTTTTTAAAAGTATTTTTAACTCTTTCTCTCCGTAATTATTTGTCCACGTTTCGACAGAATTCCTCATTTTGCTCATTACTCTTTCACTCCCCTGTTATGATAGAGTTTCAATAACTTTGTCGTATCTAATCAGAAAATGTTGTATTTGGTCTAGAATTAAAGGGGAATTCATGCTCCTTTTAAAGTAAAGTTTATAAAATTCAACATTAACGTTTATTTAATGAGGTCACCTCAACGATGGTATCGTCAATCAGGAGAGAAAGAGTTAAAATGTATTTGGCATTGCATTAGAGGGAAATACATGCTCGTTATATATAGCACAAATTAAAGTTTATAAAATTAAACATTAATTTAATTTAATGAGGTCACATCAACGATGGTATCGTCAATTAGGAGAGAAAGAGTTAATATATTTTACTTCCTTTTTACCTCACCCGCGGCTATATCCAACCGCGCCAAGTCCTTTATAAAGAAAGCTATTATACACAGAAGTACATGTACATTAAACTGGTAACAATAATCCGCATCACTCACAAACGAAAATTTCAAAACATTTGCATTTAAATTTTCTTTAATATTTAAAAAGGATCCTCCGTAATATCACTAACACAATGTCAAGGTTATCTCTATTTTTAGCTCTACCCTCCCCAACCCATCAAGTATTCAAAAAGGGAAGAGTTTTTCATCCATGGTTATCATGTTGATTACTATTATGTCGTGACAGTGATTGATGATGCTTCGATATGTGTGACATCTCCATTCAGTCTTGGTTTTCTTCTATGTATGCTTAGGCAATTATGTTAGGGTCGATGTAGGTCAGCGGTTCTCAACCTTTTATGCTCGGCGACCCTTTTTACAATCCCCCACTCTGCCGCGACCCCCCGCACACATACATACATACAGCAATAGAAGAATAGACAATAACAATCCTTATTTTCGATGGTCTTAGGCGACCCCTGGGAAATTGTCATCGCGAACCACAGGTTGAGAACCCCTGATGTAGGTGATAGACAGAAGTGATTTTACAATAAAACTTTGTTATTTTGTGTTTTTTTTTCGTTTTTGTATATTGCCGCACCTATTGAATTAGTTGCTTAGTAAAAATGCTTTCTATTTAATAGCACCGTTTTCGTCTATTTTGATGACGTCATTTTCATGGGTTTTTGTTTGTTTACAGTAGGTGATCTCCACTTGTCGCTTCGTCATAATTTTTTATGACGTATATTGTCTTAGCTCGTCTGGTGCATTCACGCCATGTTGCTTATAGACTGAAGCAAGCTATAGTTTGGTCAGCTCTTGAATTTCTCCTTGGATCTGATATTGGATAGCCTTATCGTTGGCCTTGGTAGACATTCTTAAAGAATTATCTTGACCCCTGTTTAGGGTGAGTTTTATTTCATATTGTATAGTTAATTTTGCATTTTGGATTCGATCGTATTCGTATTTTGTATATAGATTAGACGATTCGAAGAATCTGTTCTTTATCTTTCTATAGGGTCTCAGGTTTCAAGTCTCAGTTTTAGGTTACACGACTGAGGTTTTCATCTCAAGTTTCGGGACTAAGGTTCCAGATTCCAGACTGCGAGTGCTATATCCATACCTGGTGGTGCTTTATGACGTTGTGAGTTTTTGATGCTACTATAAACTTTTACTTATGGATCGTCGGTGAACAGTTTCTTGGCTGGAATATAGATCTACTTGTATTGCCAGTTGTTGTCTTGAAAGATTGTCACTGTGTGGACAATATTACTGAACCTTATAATTAAGGTGAATTATTCTTGTTTATTCTTAAATACTAAGTATTTCTGGGAATCTTACTACAAGTGTAAATATTGAATTTTCACAACATACTATATGCAATCATATTTCTTTATTATTATTATTGATCAGATGTCATTGTCATTGTACAAATATCATTAGATTAAATTTTATATTTTAATTTAAATCATCATACACCTCGTTTATTATTTTATGCACAACTTGGTGTGTATGATGTGTCTGTCCGGCTGAAATGAACTTGGGACAAAAAGTAATAATAATTTATTGAAATTACTTTAATACATAGATACATTAATGCTTCAGTAATTTAAATACAAATAAGTCCTGACATATATCTTAAAAAGATTAACACAAATCATTGGCGGCGTCCTCTACTGGGGACGCCCAAAAACAAAAGAAAACAAAACTTAAAAAAAAAAAAGGCTTCTATTAAACATAGCTGTATCAATTAGTTTGGATCTGTCTTGTAATTAAATTTGTAATAGAACTAGACTAACAATTAAAAGCATTTGTAAAAAAAAACAAAAACAACTGAATTCGAGCCCATGGCTTAAGACTTATCAAGCCGACATTCTAACCGCTCTGCCAGTGAAGCTCTTATGAACATAGAAGATTGTATAGTTTTATATTGTTTCTATATTCATATCGCATTTCTTGTTTGTGTTCACTAAGACCCAGATGACGACCTATGTAGGGGACTAATTAAGCTTACATCACTAATTTAGCTAAGTACAATTTCTTTCCGTTGTTCGAGATTATAAACAAAATAATTAATTATCGATTGCTAATTAACTAAGTGTTTTTTTTTTTTAAATTGATTCTTGTGTTGTCAGGTAAAAGACACATTTTCAGCTTAATACCAGATGTGTGTCGGAGAAATAAAACGTGTACAAACTTTTTGCCAGTAAGACAGACAAACAGACAGAGTAAGTTGACATAAGATTTGTAAAAAAAAATATTATTGTTGGCCGTGACGTAGTCTTGCCTTATAATTCTTAAGATTAAATTGTCTAAAATGTTGGCATATATGCATTCACTCTAAACATCAATTAGGCTAACTGATCGACTGCTAAAAAATGGTTATTATCTTGATATCACTTAAACTATGATTACAAAAGACAAAAATTAAAAACTTATCACACTAGGTATCTCGCCCACTACACATCCAACACTACACACGCCATTCAGTCTCTCTCTCTAGTCGATATCAAGGATGTACAAGGAAAGATAGGAGTTCGATCAAACAAATTAATTACTGAGAGACATCAAGAAATAAGGTCTCATTCTCTGTGCAATGTTAACCAAGGATTTAATTTGTGTCTATATATTTACTATCTACTGTGTGACTTTTGGTGAGTCCAAAAATGTTAAAATGTATCATTTAGAGATTTCATTTTTAAAATATCATTATTGGTTGGTTTGTGTCTTAGAAGGGTAAAGCACTAGGGTCCCACGTTCCAATCCTGGTGAAGACAGATTTTGGTATATTTAAAGCGCCCATGAGTCTAGCCAGCTCTGATGGGTACCAGGCATTATTTGGGGAAAAGTAAAGGCGGTTGGTCGTTGTGCTTGCCACATGACACCCTCGTTAGCCGTGGGTCACAGAAACAAATGACTTTTTTTATTTTACATCGTTTGACCCATCTGATCTGATAGGGGAACTTTCTATTAAGTTATATACTTGATATTTTGAGCGTTAAGTTGGTTGTATATATCTGAAGCAGACCTATGACGGCCCTTATTTACTTATATGGGATATATGCAACATACGTTATAGCTTATAGCTTAAGGCAACCAAGAAATATTTAGCACTTACAGTGGCTGAGCGGTAAGGCGCTTGGCTTCCGAACCGGAGGTCTTGGGTTCAAATCCTGGTAAAGGCTGGGATTCTTAATTCAGAGATATTTAGCGTCTCTGAGTCCACCCAGCTCTGATGTGTACCTGACATTAGTTGTGGAATTGTAAAGGCGGTTGGTCGTTGTGCTGTGCAAGGTCTGTAAGGGGAATAACTTAATATCTGCACTTAGAGGAACCCCCAAAGAGTCCAAATACGGCACTGGATGTAGGGAACATTGAATCAGAAATAAAATGTACTTTAGACTGTGTGTACATGAGTTATAATAAACTTTTTTTTCTTCTTCTATTCTTAATTTATACATTCATAATTGGTGAATGAATATCACTTTTAAGGGGAAGCAACAAAACATAGAAATAGTGTAATTTTTTAAAATTAGTCTATTGCTCTCCTTTCTCTCTGCAAAGAATAGATATCTTCAGGTTTGACATACTCGACTCCAGTCGTTCAATGTCTTAGTATTTAGTTCTAATAAAATATCTAAAAACAATAAGAAAGATATCAATGCCAGAAACGGACAAGTTTTTAAAATGATTACGAATACGTTTTGAGATTTCCAACCTAACAAGAACAAGCCAGGATTTTTTTCGGGGGGGGGGGGGTTGGGGGGTGAATTTTTTTTTCTCCCCCCCCCCCCGGCGAAAAAAAAATTATATCTATTTATGTGTGTGTGTGTGCGTACAAAATCTTTATTACATTCTGACCCTTCATTCTTTCGGAAGACGTTTATTGTGCCCTAGAATAGGTTCTTCCATGAGTTAGTGGAAAAATTGTAGATTCTCCGCCATTACTAGCAAAGGGGTCTTGGGGAGCGCTAGGAGCTCCCCCAGCGCGGGGCGAAGTCCCACCGCCAAGCACTATTTCTGATATTGAAAACCAACAAAATGCATATTCTGAGGTAGGCTATCTACAGTGCATTTTCCTGCTATTAAAAAGTTCTATTTCAAAAACCTAATGTGTTATTCTTACTAACTTAGACCCTCCCTCGTCGTTCGGCGCATTTGCAATCAAGCTATTTTCATAAAATTGTAGACTCCCCGCCATTACTAGCAAAGGGGTATGGGGGAGCGCTAGGAGCTCCCCATCTCGGGGCGAAGCCCCGCCGCCAAGCACTATTTCTGGTATTGAAAGCCAACAAAATGCATATTCTGAGGTATCTACACTGCATTTTCCTGCTATTAAAAAGTTTTATTTCAAAAACCTAATGTGATATTGTTACTGACTTAGAACCTCCCACGCCGTTCGGAGCATTTGACGTCAAGCTGTTTCCATAAAAATCTGTCACTGGTAATGTCTGAAGCCTCTGCCCACCTACTATGAGGACCTCCATGAATGAGTGGCGTCAAGTTGTACTAGGATATCATTGCAACTCTTCTTATGCTTAATTCATTTTGTCGGAGAACATGTCCCGCAAACCTCATGCGTCGTTCTCTCACAATCTTACTAAGGGGTCGACTCCCAGTTCGGCATTGGATTTCCTTGATTTAGACCCGATCTCTATAACTGACTCCTAAAATCTGTCTTAGCCATCTTTGTTGAGCTACATTTAGCGTTTTTCGATTTCGGTAGATGACTATTCACTGCAGTTTATTAATGGAACCCTGCCACTGGTAAAAATGTGTAACCTCTCTTGAATACGCTCGTGGAATTAAGTGACTGTAGTTTGCTTTAGATTTTATATCGAAAAAAGAAGTTTTAACGTCAAAATCTTCTGTTGGGGGTTCTCCACCTCAAAATGCTCTGTAGGGGGATCTTAAACTCAAAACCATATGGAGGGGTTTTAAACTTTAAAAAAGCCATCTGTAGAAGAAGGGTTTAAACTCAAAACCCCCGATTGGCTTGGCTACGCTCAATTAATTTTAGCGTGTAATTTGCTTTTTTTTATATTGAAGATGTATTTTTAGCACCAAACCCCTCTGAATGGGGGTTTAAACTCAAAACCCCTTTGGGCAACGTTCATAGCATTTTGAGTGCGTAATTTGCTTTTTTTCTTACACTGAAGATGTATTTAAATTTATCCTCAAACCCCACTGGAGGGGAGTTTAAACTCACAACCCCTTTGACTACACTCATAACATTTTTAGTGTATAATTTGCTTTGTTTTTATTATTAAAGAGGTATTTTTTACCTTCAAACCCCGCTGAAGTGGGGTTTAAACTCAAATCTGAGTCAAAACAATTTAGCTACGCTCTTAACATTGTGAGTGATTAATTAGCTGCTTTTTTATATTAAAGAGGGGGTTTATCGTAAATTTTAGACGGGGTTTTAAAATCAAAATCTTCCTTAACTGTTCTCTTGGAATTAGGGGATTTTCGTTTGCATTTTTTTTGTTTTGTTTTATAGAAGAGGGGGAGTTAACTGCAAAAACCCCAGGTAGGGGGTTTAAAACTCAAAAACCCTGGTAGGGGGTTTTAAAATCAAAACAACAAACTCAAAACAACAAACTCAAAACACCTAGTAGTTTTTTTTTAACTCGAACCCCTCTGGTAGGGGTTTTAAACTCGAACCCCTCTGGTAGGGGTTTTTAAACTCGAACCCCCCTGGTAGGGGTTTTAAACTCGAACCCCCCTGGTAGGGGGTTTTAAACTCAAAACCCCTTTGGTTGTGCTGGGGCAAGTGATGGTTTAGTATTAAAATCTCACCTAAAATAAACAAAATCAAAGCAAAAAATCAGTCAATAAATTCCGACTCTTCCCCTTCGGGGGGGGGGGGGATTTCATTTGGGGGGGGGGGTGAACCCCAAACCCCCACCCCTGGCTACGCCCATGATAATGCGTACTTCTTCAAGTTTGATACCGACAATATCCACTCCAATTTTATAGGTTGGCTACCGAACCCAGAGGCGCAGATCCTGGTGAAGACTGGGATTTTTTATTGCGGGATCTTTAGGCCGCCTCTGAGTCCAACCAGCTCTAATGGGTACTAGACATTAGTTTGGGAAAAGTAAAGGCGGTTGTTCAGGCCACATGACGCCCTTTTTAACCGTGGACCACAAAAAGTGATGACCTTTTACATCATCTGCCCTAAGGATTTCTA
Source organism: Biomphalaria glabrata (assembly GCF_947242115.1). NCBI lineage: Eukaryota > Metazoa > Mollusca > Gastropoda > Planorbidae > Biomphalaria > Biomphalaria glabrata. Next base: position 38,681,749 of record NC_074718.1, on the reverse strand, counting down.
GGTCTATACTTTGCCTAAACTACGGCCCGCTGTCCATATCCGGCCCTTGAGGCGATACAAACCTGGCCACTCTAATTTTAGCACACACTACAAACTGAAACCTCATGGGGTCAGTCTCACAAAATAAAACCTCATGGGGTCAGTCCCACAAAATAAAACCTCATGGGGTCAGTCCCACAAAATAAAACCACATGGGGTCATTCCCACAAAATAAAACCTCATGGGGTCAGTCCCACAAAATAAAACCTAATGGGGTCAGTCCCACAAAATAAAACCTCATGGGGTCAGTTTCACAAAATAAAACCTCATGGGATAAAACCTCATGGGGTCAGTCCCACAAAATAAAACCTCATGGGGTCAGTCCCACAAAATAAAACGTCATGGAACCAGTTCCACAGCCTCTTAGGATCAGTTCCACTTAATGAAGCCTCATGGGATCACTTCCACTGGGATCACTAAATGTATGCACTGATACGGCCATGACAAATGAGTCTGAAATTTATTTCGCCTTCGGCCGAATTAAATTGGGGTACCACTGCTGTAATTAATCAATTTCTCTACTTTTGGACCATCTTCATGTGCACTCTATGTTCAAGTATACTCTGAGTCCAAAGCTTTTCCAATCATGCGAAAAAACAAAACAAAAATATACATAGACTTTAAAAAGTTATAAAATAAGAAACAAAAAGAAAAGAGCTTAACCTATTCTCTCTAAATGGTTTACCCCTCAACAAGGTAAATGTTTGTTCTATCTAAAAAGCACTTATTGAATGAAATGTGTGCGTATTTGCACCGTGTTTGTTAAATTTCTAATTTCTGTCTGTCCACAGCATTGTCCGTGTGCCCCACGGGATGGGCCCGTAGTGGCTCGAACTGTTACTTCACATTCCCGGAACTTTTGAATAGATCTGAAGCGTCATCGCTGTGTGCCTCCCACTCTTCGTATTTAGTATCCTACTCAACTCAAGACGATTGGGTCAGTTTTGAATTTACGATTTAGGGTTTCGTTTTTCAATAGCGGCACGTTTAATAACTTCTAATTGAATCGCACTTCAATCGGAAGAAGTTAAAAAAAAAAAGTGCTGATCTGGATAAAAGCCTACTCCTAGTCAGATTCAGACAGTTATAACTGGCAATGTATGGATATAATGTCATGACCGAGAAGCAATTAGGAGACTAATTCATAAAGTGCTGGTTATGTATGTGTGTGTGTGTGTGTGTGTGTGTATGAATGTTGTTCGTATTTGTATCTTTATTGTTACAGTTGTAATTATGAGTTGGACAATTATAGTCAAACTGAATTTTGTTTGATCTAATAGAATTATTTTATCTTAATCGAATTATTTAATTTATTCTTTCCTAATTTTATATTGACCAATTTAATGTAAAAACTCTCAGAAGTGTGTATATTTCCTTGTAACAATGAATGTATACTGTACGTAAACATACATAGAAGTAACAAACTGTAGTTGACCCTATCTGTAATTCAATTAATATATCTTTGTTGTTACTATATTTTCTTTGTTGTTAAGTTCAAGTTACATGATAATCTAAACACTTGTTGTGTAAGACATTTTTGAACCAATAGAATCTACTTTGTCACCATACTTATTTCATACTCTAATTTCAATAGTTAAAAAACAATACTGCAATCTTCATACATTAGTGTATAGTAGTTGTTATCACTTCGTTTCCAGTCAATTTAAATGGTGACTTTAACAAAAACAATTAGATGACCTCCTTCAGTCTTACATCGACTATGGTTATACTCATAGAGTTCTATATTATGTGACTGTAGAGAGTCCTATTCTCGGGGGACATTCCCGTTCACATGTAACACGGGTAAAGGTGGTATCAGCTTTGGTGGTTAAGGAAATTTCAACATTTGTTCTCGATGAGCGTCGAAGTCGACACAAATAAAGTCCCTGATATTTATTTGTTGGATGTCAATTATTTGTTGATCTTCAAATATGGATGTCAGAAGAAGAAAACATTTATTTTGAAATTGTGGTGATAGGTATGAGACAGTTCTTGGTGTTTCCATTACATTTAAAAAATGATTTGATAGTAGCGGATTGACTTGAGCTACAAGTTGTAGTGAGGAAATATCAAATATTTGTTACACACTATCTTGGCCATTTTAACATGTTCTTGTAGATGACGATTTTACAAATAATAATTATAATAATGATAATCTTTATTATCCTTTTATATAATCATATAGGCTACATTGGAATGTTAATAGTCATCACGATATGTTTTTATTATGAATTGAATTTTAAAAAGTCGATTTTAACAAAACAAAGAAAAAACACAATGAATAGTCACTGTCATTTTTAGCAAAAAAAAAAAAAAGTTTATTTCGTAGAAGCGGCATTAGGTAGTCAAAACAAAAGGTAAAATTCCTCCTTTTACAGACGTTGCGGTCTATAGGGCAAAATGGTGTTAAGGACTAAGGTCATCTGTTTCTTTGGTTATCGATTAACGAGCAGGGTGACATGTGGCCAGCACAACTTTCCCCAACTAATAAGTCAGAAAATTAAAAATCTCAGTCTTCACCGAGATTTGAACCCAGGGCTTCAGATTCGGACGCAAGCGCTTAACAATTCAACCAAAACGCCCCCCTAAAGCTAGGTAGTGACTATTCGTAATAGCCTACGTTTATATTGGCCTGAGGCTTCACAGCCGCTGGTAGCCCACTCTTACGTTATACGGACGGATGTATGCAGACGCGACATGAAGCTCTTCAAAATCGACACTAGCAGCTGGGAAAAAGTAGCACTGGATCTACATGGAGAGAGAGCATAAAGGAAGGGGCTCGGATTGCAGATGCCATACACAACAGAAGCAGAAAGAAGGGTGATAATGCAACGGCGCCTTTTTATCACATATGCCCAACCTGCGATCGCAGCTGTGTATCAAGGATTAGCCTCTTTATTCATACAAGAAGTTACAAAGGGAAAAGATCGTCTCTCGATACGTAAAATGCCACAGACGTTTATATTGATATTTTAAGCTAGTTGATACATTCTATTACGATGTTATTCTTATTATTGAGTACATATTAGCCTTTAGTACTGTGTGCTATTCTCTTCGTCTTGGGAAACAAAAATCACATTTATTTCAATCATTGCCGTTCTGACCTGTTCTCCCACAACATCAAAACATAAATATCTTGTGTGAAAACTAAACACACGTCTATTAATATGTTATAAATTCAAAAGCAATATATACAATGATTGCAGGATTACATCTCAAGTCTAGTCAAAGCCAGTAACCTAGACAAGGGGTTCTGGACAGGTCTTGAGTTATTGAGAGGCGCGTGGACTTGGGATGACTCCAGTCCATACAAGGAGCTTTAGTAAGTCTTAAATTACGATGTTAGCTATATATAAGAATTAAGAAATACAGAAGAATGTCGATTATCCAGATTATATTGGGACCGGGGGTCTGTCCGGATAATCGATCATCCGGATAACCGAATGCGGAATATTAAAAACGGTCCATTTCACTAACAATTGAAAGAAAATTCACAAAGGGCTATCGCGTCATACGTAAGCATAAAACTATAGTAAAACATACAGGTGAACAAGGTGTTATACGTACTTACGTAATATCCTACTATTATTGGGTGATTGCTGATCATTCCCTACACATCAAAAAGTCCACTTAGAGACCGTACTGTTAAAAAAAACAAATCCGGATATTTGATGTACCGTATAGTTGACGTCCGTATAAACGACGTTCTACTCATCTACTGTATTAAGCATTTGCGAGTTAGTTGAGCCCTGATATTTAAGAGTCAGAAGAATGATTGAGACATATGAAAGGCAATACTAAGTTGGACGTTTATCAGTATTTATTATACCAGTGTTTCCCAAACTTTTTTCCCAAAGAACCCTAGTATACCACGAGGCCTGAACAGGTGTTCCACGAACTAGAGTAAACCATCAGATGAAAATTTAAAAAAGTAAGCAAAGCGTTCCGCTAAATATTCAGAATGTGAGAAGTGTTCCGTTGTAGTATAATTCAACCGCACACTGTGTATTATAAAAGGTTGTTGTTGTTGTTGTTGTTGTTGTTGTTGTTGTTGTTGTTGTTGTGTTTTTTTTTTTTTTTTTTTTTTTTTTTTTTTTTTTTTTTTTTTTTTTTTTTTTTTTTTTTTTTTTTTTTTTTTTTTTTTTTTTTTTTTTTTTTTAAAATATAATTTTTGTCATTGTAATGCATTTGGTCATATAAATTTGAATATTGTGGTGATAATTGTAGCTACAACGACCAAAAAATCAAATTAAATGTAAAAGTAACGAAACCCTTTCAGACCTTGCGATGCATAGGGCGAATAATGTCAATGTCATATGTTTTTATAACCGACGGTTTGACGAGGGTGTCATGTGGCCAGACCCAAGTAGTGTCAGGTGCCCATTAGAGTTCCTCATTCCTTTGACAATGTTATAGTTTTCTACAACTACAAAATTGATCTTGACTTGTGATTCTCTAGATATATCTTGATTTATTATATCTCATTGTCTAGTTGAATTGTTTTAAAATTGAAACCAACTACCAATGCAATTATGCTTCGGCCTACATCTTTAGAAAAAAAACTTTATTAATAATTATAGCCTATATGATTATACATTCTCTTGCGGGATAATCATATCACTGTTTCCCTACAGTCGATGGCAAACCCCAAACCAGCCAGGTATAAATTACGTTGGCTACATCCCATCCCCGACCAACACTTTGATGTGGGGGAAGCTGGTCCTGAATGGAACCAACGTGTTTCTTCAGTTGGAGGCCAATACGACAGAGCTGCATCCGTTTTGCAAGAGAGAGATAGGTAAGTTTAGCTTTTAGATAGAGCTATTTTTTTTTAGTAGATCAATAGATCAGATTTGAATGTATAAAATAGTGTAGTCCAATATGTTAGTTATCACATATTTTTGGTTGGAATGGCATAATACTGTTGTAAACCTGTTGGTGACACAGATGGGGGTAGTGCTGTGTGTGTTTTTAGCCTGCCCAAATCGCCCCAGTCCAGCGCAGGACGAGCGGTCAACCTTGACCAGTGACAGTACACACCAGTTCGGGAAGGACCAGTGTCGTAAATATTATGCACGTAAGTCACGGCGAATGTAATCAAGCGAGTGGTCAAGCGACGTTCCATGCGTTTCTAGAAGGTTCGAGGCCAGTAAAGACACTATATAAGAGCGAGTGTGTCAGAATCACTTCACGGCACTTCACGTTACCTCGCAATGTGACCAGTACGAGGGAGAACCAGCACGGTCTGTGATTTTCAAGTCAGGCGGAGCAAGGCTAGGTTTTTGGAAAGTTAGTGTAATGTTGTTGCCAACTGTACAGTGTTGTAATGTATTTGAAATGAAATTGCTACTGTTACTTTGGAGCCCTGAGTTGTTAGGTTCTTTAAGTTCGTTGTGTCGTGTGGTGCAGTTTGAAGAGAGCCTGGATAGTAGGAGAGACGTAACAATACTGATGGCAAGCTAGCTATTATAATAGCATTAATGTTAGATTTTATGATCTATCTCTATATTGAAATGCTGCTTCTTCCTTAGTGCTATTAGAGCATGGAATGGGTTGCCTGAGCGAGCCAGGAAAACCAGTGACTTGGCAGAATTTAAGTCATTGGTTAACATGCATGACTAAATCATAATGCATGACGCGTAGGACGTAATCATCATCTTTTTTGAAGTAACGTCTGCATTACATAAGATAGAAGGCTGTGAATGTGAATATCGTCAACAAGCAACAATGAAATTAATGTTTCAAATGATGTCAAGATCCTTGTTTATGCTTTTAAAGGTTACTATCGGCTCCAAAAAAGTATATATATAATTTGTATTTCATATCATCCATGTATATTAAGCATGCTGCGAAACACTTGATTATTAGTTAAAGAATTTTTTTTATTTTAAATAATATAAGTGTCACCTGTGGAGTCTAGTTCTAGTTCTTTTTAGAGTAATTATCTATAATTATAGACCTATAATGTCAGCTTTTTTTTAAATTTATTTTTTTCAGATGCGCGAGATCTCTGCGATACGAGCGAGAATTGGGTGAGACTGCGTGCGGAATGTTATAAGTTATTCCCGCCATCCACATGGGCAGACGCAGTCAATGCTTGTCGCGCCACCAGCGGTCATCTTTTGGCGCCAACAAAGGATGCCGACCTGACTTCCATTACTTCTCTTTTAACATCTAACATTAGCATCTGGGTGGATGCAACAGACTCGGTATTACAAAGTAATTTTTTTTTTGGGGGGGGGGGATCTGATTCGTGTCTATTTTGATGTTTTCTTTCTACCCGTAAAGAAGCATTGCCAACATGTACCTACACATTGTGAAAATATCATTATTAAACTATTATATATCACGCTCCTATGACAGATTGAAGTAATAATAACCTACTATTAAAATGCATGTTTTTTACAAAGCTTATACCAACTCTGTCTGTTTGCATGTCTGGTAAAAAGATTGAACACTTTAATTCTCCCACACCCATTATCGTATCAAGTTTAAACTTTTCACAATTATTCATTAATGAAGGCAATATGTGAATCAATAAAAATAAAATAACCAAATAGTCTATTAATCAATGGTGATTACTAAACATGTTTGATACATTATGCAGAGACAAGGCTAAATGTTTGGGGTTTTGTCCCCTTAAATTATTGTACACGTTATTTCTCCCATATCCAATCTCGGACAAGTTGAAGCTTTAAGCAATTTTTGTACCTAACAAAACACGAGTCATTTAAAAATTAAGTAATTATTTAATTGATTTTTGGTAATTAATTTTTTTTGGATAACTATAATGGAAAAAAATTAATTCTACATTATTGAAATATATAGTTGATATTGAGGAGTTCTTCCCCATTGATATTTTTAAAAAGTATTTTATATTTTGCTAGGCAAAATGTGGGTCATAAAACTATTGGGTCAAAAGGAAAGGAGGTATGCAGGTTTAAGGGATTAATTAAACTAACAATTATTGTTTTTTTAATTTGAAACTGGCGAATTTAATTTTTTTTTATCTCAAATGTTATCTAGAAGCCTTTAAATTAATGTCTCTTCTTTATAGGTATCAGAGTCAATTAAGGACAAAAATTACTAAAATTTAGATACAACCATTTGTTTTAGATTAAATTTAAAGTAATGTTATATTTTTGTTTCCACATGCGATTAAAATATTGTAAACCTTTGTTTCCAGGACAGTCTCGGACTATTCTATACCAGTACTAAAGACAGAGTAAGCTACTTGCCCTGGTTGTCAGACCCAACAGGTGGAGGATACGCCATGTACGTAGGCCTATTTCCAGATGATCCTAATATGTTTTTGTTTAGGCATGTACAAGTGAGAAATGATTAAAAATAATTACACAATTTGTTAACAATAAGCGCAATAACGAGTAGAGAATAAAGGATGGCTGCCTGGTCGTGCGGTATGCGCTCTGGACTCCTCGATGGCCCCAGGTTCATACCCAGCCCGCTGCCATTCCTCGTCGTTCTGCGGGATGTTTGGACTAGGAAGTAAATTATCTTTAGCTCTGAAGGAACATAAATAGTAATGCAAAGTTTTAACATGATCCGAGAAAGGAAATTGGGAGAAATAATAAATAACAATATTTAAATGTACGCCGTTTTTCACAAATAAATTTTAGTTCTTATGACATTTTTTAATCTGGTGTTACCCTTGATGGCTATCACCCAATGCAGTATGTACATCTTGAGACGCCGCTCGGCGAATCAATTATTTTTCTTAAAGAACCAAATAAAAAAGCAAGAATAAATGTTTTGATAATAGTAGGCCTAATGTATGACTGATTTATCTTAAAAGATCAATAAAGTCAACTTGTCGACCCACGGCGTAGCATACGCCGCTATTTCGCAGGGCCGGCCGCAGTGGGCCCTGCAAATTAATGCTAATTCTAGTTGTAAATAATTAAATTAAACCATTTCATAAATTAAAACAGATTTCCCGTGGCCTCCTGATTTACCAGGAACTTCTGGAAATCTACAGAAATTGCAAAATATACGAAAAAGTCCTGGAAATATCCGAAATTAAAATAAAAATCTTTTGAAAAATCATACAAATTTCCTGAAATATATAGACAAAAATTGTCATTTTGGGGTGTCATTCAATCTGGAAAACGCCAATCATACGCGCGGACAAAAAAAAAACGGCATTATGCAATACACGTAATTGTGGAATGTGGCGAAAGAAGCTTCTCGCACCTCAAACAAATGAAGAATTACTTTGTAATGTATGTAGGAAATAGAATTTTTATAATATACTGTATGACTTTGCTACACGCAAGGCTCGTAAAGTAATTCTGTGCGTAGTAAAGAATTAATAAAATGCAAAGACGAATTTATTTTCTAATACAAATACAAACTCTTAATTATCCGTATCCCTACCCAAACCTGGCCCCGCGAAATCCGTTTCGCATAGGGCCCCACAGCGGTTATGTCCGACCCAGCTATTTAGTGACGAGTGAATACTACTTGTTCTCCCCCCCCCCCCCATTTTTTTTTTCGCCGCTTAAGTTACGTGAATAACTCTAGTCCGACTTGCAGAAATAAAAGATGATCTTTCCATTACTTCTTGGTGTCCAAACTGTTGAGCCATGAAGAGAATTATATATATATATATAGATAGATAGATTTATCTTTTCACAGAAATGTCAACAGAACGTGCGCTCTGGCGGCATTTAACGACTCACACTTCGGTTACCAGACTCAGTCCTGCACTGCAGAGCTGCCCTTTGTTTGCAAAATGCCACAAGGTAAGAAATTCTTTGAAACGGCCTTTTCTGAACTATTTTAAGAATCCAGGTAAATATTGTAAATAGATTTTGTATACAGGATTTTTAGGACGCCTCTAGTCCACCCAACTCTAAAGGGCATCTGACATTAATTGGGGGAAGCGTATGTGTTTGGTCGTTGTGCTGGCCACACGACACCTTAGTTAACCGTCGGCCAAAGTACCGATGGCGTTTTCATTATCTTCCCTGTAGATCTCAAGTCCTGAAAGTGGTGCTATACTTTACTATTTAACATTGTGTAATGTCAACACATGGCAGTTCTTCATGAAAGTCGCTGTTGAATTATGCTTGAAATTGAAAAGATTTAATTGACATAATATTTATACAGTATATGTAGAAGCTGAAATTCCCCGTTTGTGTTTAGTTGTTATTAAGTCCCAAACCTTCATCTTCGCCTCTGTTTCACAGGAACCTGTCCCCTTGGATGGATACAGGACGGCATCGACTGCTACCAGCTTCATATACGGCCAGAGGAGAAAATGACATGGTCAGCGGCAGTGGACCATTGCAGCAGACAAGGCGCCACTATGATTCAGTAGTAAGTTGGGTGTTAACCAATGTCTTATAACATTGAAGCCTAAGTCAAGCATCACCTGCCTAAATGTCTAATAATACTAACAGTCTCTTACAATACAATATATTGGACCATAGCGCACTGAGTATCCTATAGTAAGCATGAATGATGCGGTATACAATTGGTACAAACGCAATTTAAACAACCAAAAAAAAAACAAAACAACAAAAGTCTCAATGAACATTTCTATCCTGTCGCTTATTTCCTCTTTAGGTAAAGCAAGTTAACTTCTTATTGCATCTCATTTACATGACTTAGACATCTCACTTTGCAAATCTGTTGCTAGATTTCATGATTCACAAATAATAAGAATATGTATAAAAGTTTAGACCCAGAATAAGTATAATGTTGGTAAGTTATAAGCCTATATTTGTAACAACTAACCAATCGACAATTATACTATAAAAAAGAATCTCATATTAATTAAGCCATAGCCGCCCATAGCCTACCTAAGAACTCCCATGATGAAAATTCATACTTTTACTAAAGAAAACAAAACTAAAACAATGAGACGTGTAGTCGAAAGGATTAAACTGCGTAGCTACCTAACTGAAAGGGGCTAAGGTGATCAAATCGTATTATAGAATATGGAAGGTTATTTTTTAATTCTACAATTTTTAGAATATTTAAATTTGAATTGAAGAGAGTATGGAAATTTCCCGCCCACAACTTTGATTGGACCAGAGAGAAAAAGCCTCATATGGGAACATAGAAGAAGCACTTTAAAAAAAAAAAGTTATAATTATAATAATAAACCATTGAACATGTTTTTTCTATATATTGTTATAAACCTGGTGGTGGCACAGATGGGGGTAGTGGTGTGAGTGTAGTCAGCCGACGCAAATCGCCCCAGGCCAGCGCTAGACGAGCGGTCAACCGTGACGAGTTACGCCGGTCAGCCGAGACGAGTGTCAACACGGCGGTTCGGGAAGGATCGACGGCGGTCCGAGAAGGATCGACGTCGTGAACAGAGCTCAGGAGCGTCACGAGAGTTGTAGTCATCTGACCACCTAGAAACGTCGAGCGGCGTTCTGTCCGGTTCGAGAAGGCCAGTAGGGACCCTATATAAGAGAGGAGGTGTCGCAGTCAAGACGGTCGAGAAAAGGGGCTCATTACAGCAAGGTTCACGAGAGACGGTTCACGGCAGGGGTTCAGAGCCCGGTTCACTACAGTCCGGTCGACTACAGCACAGTTCAGCGGTGTGGTTCTGTACAGAGCATTACGACGGTTCAGTGCGGAGTACTGTCAAGTACAGTTGAGACGGCTGGCGTCTTGATCTTGGTCTGCGATCGAGTCCGACACAACGAGCCTAGTGTGTGAAGTCAGTCCTGAACTGTTGAACCCAGTGCAAGCCCGGAACGAGACGGAGAGGCCAGTGCAAAAGTTGATACTGCGGAACGGTGTTATCGGAGAGATATTTGTACAGTGTACGTGTTGCCAATTGTACAGTATTGGCTGTTATTTATTCAACTATTAAAGTGTTACGTTGCTTTGGAGCCCTGAGTTGTCAAGTTCTTTAAGTTGGTGGTGTATGGTGCAGTTTGCAGAGAGCCTGGATAGTGAGATTCGTAACACTGGTGTCAGAAGTGGGATCGGATCGGAATCGGATTGGATCGGATCTACTATGGCTCGTCTGAAACTGCTGTACGAACTTGAATTTAGAGAACTGAAGCAAGAACTCCGTGATCGAAATCTGAAAACGAGCGGAAATAAAGAAACCTTACAAGCACGCCTCCGAGATGACATTTTGGAAGAAAAAGAAGATCCGGACACATATCTTTTTGAAATCGAACCTAACTTGCTGGAACAGATCAATTCCAAGATAGATGCCATGAACACCAAGATAGCCGCTATGAACCAACGCATACCTGCTGTGGAGGAGAGAATCATCAACTCAGACGTTCGTTCAGATGCTAAAACCAGAGAGAGGAGCCTTGGTGGTGATCATGAGGACCCATTGAAACCTGACGAAGCCGTTGAGAGACATATGCAAGTCGAGAGATACCAGCCAAGCCCGAACCTAACAGACGTTGGTTCAGCTGCCAAGACTGGAGAGGAAAGTCCTGAAGGTGGTAAAGAGAATCCAAGGCAGTCTGACGTTGACGTTGATGGATATTTGAAAGACGAAAGTCATCGACAGGGTCTGAAACCAACAAGCGATTGGCCCGATACTGAGACGAGAGAGAGAGGTCCTGATGGTGGTGAAGAAAGCCGAATGGAGCCTGAAGCCGAAGACGAGGGACCTTTGCACGAGGAGTGTCACCAACCTGCCCCACGAGCATGCCCTCCAGACAAGGCTGAAGATGATGACCTGTCGCACAATTCCCCGCCCTGTGGATTTGAAGCCCATCCCAGTCCTTCTTCGCAAAGCCCTATGAAGCCACCTCTTTTGCCAACGATCCTGGTATCCCCAGCCCTTACATCCTATACCTCTCCATGTGTCAAGTGGCTGTCATCGGTACCGACCGACAAGAGAGAGATGCAACCACAACGTCACTGCAACGAGAGGACGATCAACTGGAGGAAAAGAAGAAGGCGGCGTTTGCGTAGTCCAACGTGCATGGTGATTCTACCAAGAAATAACTGCAGCCACATGAAGACCAACTGGCGGAGAAGAAGAAGAAGGCTACTTTTGTTGAGTGCAACGTCGACGATGCGACAACGACATCGAAGCAATTAGATGAAGGCTAACTGGAGGAGAAGAAGAAAACGTTTTCTGAATTCAACGTGGATGGCGATGAAAGCACGACGTCCATGCAACCAGGTGAAGGCCAATTGGAGGAGAAGAAGGAAGCGACCATTGCTGACTGCAACATGGATGGCTCCATCAAGCTCAAGAGGCAAGCCAACTGCCACTGATCGACCCCCGCCTGCAGCGATGAAACTTTACAGCCAATGTCATGATGTTGATTCTGTCCGGGACGGACAGATCTAAGGAGGGGGCAGTGTTATAAACCTGGTGGTGGCACAGATGGGGGTAGTGGTGTGAGTGTAGTCAGCCGACGCAAATCGCCCCAGGCCAGCGCTAGACGAGCGGTCAACCGTGACGAGTTACGCCGGTCAGCCGAGACGAGTGTCAACACGGCGGTTCGGGAAGGATCGACGGCGGTCCGAGAAGGATCGACGTCGTGAACAGAGCTCAGGAGCGTCACGAGAGTTGTAGTCATCTGACCACCTAGAAACGTCGAGCGGCGTTCTGTCCGGTTCGAGAAGGCCAGTAGGGACCCTATATAAGAGAGGAGGTGTCGCAGTCAAGACGGTCGAGAAAAGGGGCTCATTACAGCAAGGTTCACGAGAGACGGTTCACGGCAGGGGTTCAGAGCCCGGTTCACTACAGTCCGGTCGACTACAGCACAGTTCAGCGGTGTGGTTCTGTACAGAGCATTACGACGGTTCAGTGCGGAGTACTGTCAAGTACAGTTGAGACGGCTGGCGTCTTGATCTTGGTCTGCGATCGAGTCCGACACAACGAGCCTAGTGTGTGAAGTCAGTCCTGAACTGTTGAACCCAGTGCAAGCCCGGAACGAGACGGAGAGGCCAGTGCAAAAGTTGATACTGCGGAACGGTGTTATCGGAGAGATATTTGTACAGTGTACGTGTTGCCAATTGTACAGTATTGGCTGTTATTTATTCAACTATTAAAGTGTTACGTTGCTTTGCAGCCCTGAGTTGTCAAGTTCTTTAAGTTGGTGGTGTATGGTGCAGTTTGCAGAGAGCCTGGATAGTGAGATTCGTAACACTGGTGTCAGAAGTGGGATCGGATCGGAATCGGATTGGATCGGATCTACTATGGCTCGTCTGAAACTGCTGTACGAACTTGAATTTAGAGAACTGAAGCAAGAACTCCGTGATCGAAATCTGAAAACGAGCGGAAATAAAGAAACCTTACAAGCACGCCTCCGAGATGACATTTTGGAAGAAAAAGAAGATCCGGACACATATCTTTTTGAAATCGAACCTAACTTGCTGGAACAGATCAATTCCAAGATAGATGCCATGAACACCAAGATAGCCGCTATGAACCAACGCATACCTGCTGTGGAGGAGAGAATCATCAACTCAGACGTTCGTTCAGATGCTAAAACCAGAGAGAGGAGCCTTGGTGGTGATCATGAGGACCCATTGAAACCTGACGAAGCCGTTGAGAGACATATGCAAGTCGAGAGATACCAGCCAGGCCCGAACCTAACAGACGTTGGTTCAGCTGCCAAGACTGGAGAGGAAAGTCCTGAAGGTGGTAAAGAGAATCCAAGGCAGTCTGACGTTGACGTTGATGGATATTTGAAAGACGAAAGTCATCGACAGGGTCTGAAACCAACAAGCGATTGGCCCGATACTGAGACGAGAGAGAGAGGTCCTGATGGTGGTGAAGAAAGCCGAATGGAGCCTGAAGCCGAAGACGAGGGACCTTTGCACGAGGAGTGTCACCAACCTGCCCCACGAGCATGCCCTCCAGACAAGGCTGAAGATGATGACCTGTCGCACAATTCCCCGCCCTGTGGATTTGAAGCCCATCCCAGTCCTTCTTCGCAAAGCCCTATGAAGCCACCTCTTTTGCCAACGATCCTGGTATCCCCAGCCCTTACATCCTATACCTCTCCATGTGTCAAGTGGCTGTCATCGGTACCGACCGACAAGAGAGAGATGCAACCACAACGTCACTGCAACGAGAGGACGATCAACTGGAGGAAAAGAAGAAGGCGGCGTTTGCGTAGTCCAACGTGCATGGTGATTCTACCAAGAAATAACTGCAGCCACATGAAGACCAACTGGCGGAGAAGAAGAAGAAGGCTACTTTTGTTGAGTGCAACGTCGACGATGCGACAACGACATCGAAGCAATTAGATGAAGGCTAACTGGAGGAGAAGAAGAAAACGTTTTCTGAATTCAACGTGGATGGCGATGAAAGCACGACGTCCATGCAACCAGGTGAAGGCCAATTGGAGGAGAAGAAGGAAGCGACCATTGCTGACTGCAACATGGATGGCTCCATCAAGCTCAAGAGGCAAGCCAACTGCCACTGATCGACCCCCGCCTGCAGCGATGAAACTTTACAGCCAATGTCATGATGTTGATTCTGTCCGGGACGGACAGATCTAAGGAGGGGGCAGTGCTATAAACCTGGTGGTGGCACAGATGGGGGTAGTGGTGTGAGTGTAGTCAGCCGACGCAAATCGCCCCAGGCCAGCGCTAGACGAGCGGTCAACCGTGACGAGTTACGCCGGTCAGCCGAGACGAGTGTCAACACGGCGGTTCGGGAAGGATCGACGGCGGTCCGAGAAGGATCGACGTCGTGAACAGAGCTCAGGAGCGTCACGAGAGTTGTAGTCATCTGACCACCTAGAAACGTCGAGCGGCGTTCTGTCCGGTTCGAGAAGGCCAGTAGGGACCCTATATAAGAGAGGAGGTGTCGCAGTCAAGACGGTCGAGAAAAGGGGCTCATTACAGCAAGGTTCACGAGAGACGGTTCACGGCAGGGGTTCAGAGCCCGGTTCACTACAGTCCGGTCGACTACAGCACAGTTCAGCGGTGTGGTTCTGTACAGAGCATTACGACGGTTCAGTGCGGAGTACTGTCAAGTACAGTTGAGACGGCTGGCGTCTTGATCTTGGTCTGCGATCGAGTCCGACACAACGAGCCTAGTGTGTGAAGTCAGTCCTGAACTGTTGAACCCAGTGCAAGCCCGGAACGAGACGGAGAGGCCAGTGCAAAAGTTGATACTGCGGAACGGTGTTATCGGAGAGATATTTGTACAGTGTACGTGTTGCCAATTGTACAGTATTGGCTGTTATTTATTCAACTATTAAAGTGTTACGTTGCTTTGGAGCCCTGAGTTGTCAAGTTCTTTAAGTTGGTGGTGTATGGTGCAGTTTGCAGAGAGCCTGGATAGTGAGATTCGTAACACTGGTGTCAGAAGTGGGATCGGATCGGAATCGGATTGGATCGGATCTACTATGGCTCGTCTGAAACTGCTGTACGAACTTGAATTTAGAGAACTGAAGCAAGAACTCCGTGATCGAAATCTGAAAACGAGCGGAAATAAAGAAACCTTACAAGCACGCCTCCGAGATGACATTTTGGAAGAAAAAGAAGATCCGGACACATATCTTTTTGAAATCGAACCTAACTTGCTGGAACAGATCAATTCCAAGATAGATGCCATGAACACCAAGATAGCCGCTATGAACCAACGCATACCTGCTGTGGAGGAGAGAATCATCAACTCAGACGTTCGTTCAGATGCTAAAACCAGAGAGAGGAGCCTTGGTGGTGATCATGAGGACCCATTGAAACCTGACGAAGCCGTTGAGAGACATATGCAAGTCGAGAGATACCAGCCAAGCCCGAACCTAACAGACGTTGGTTCAGCTGCCAAGACTGGAGAGGAAAGTCCTGAAGGTGGTAAAGAGAATCCAAGGCAGTCTGACGTTGACGTTGATGGATATTTGAAAGACGAAAGTCATCGACAGGGTCTGAAACCAACAAGCGATTGGCCCGATACTGAGACGAGAGAGAGAGGTCCTGATGGTGGTGAAGAAAGCCGAATGGAGCCTGAAGCCGAAGACGAGGGACCTTTGCACGAGGAGTGTCACCAACCTGCCCCACGAGCATGCCCTCCAGACAAGGCTGAAGATGATGACCTGTCGCACAATTCCCCGCCCTGTGGATTTGAAGCCCATCCCAGTCCTTCTTCGCAAAGCCCTATGAAGCCACCTCTTTTGCCAACGATCCTGGTATCCCCAGCCCTTACATCCTATACCTCTCCATGTGTCAAGTGGCTGTCATCGGTACCGACCGACAAGAGAGAGATGCAACCACAACGTCACTGCAACGAGAGGACGATCAACTGGAGGAAAAGAAGAAGGCGGCGTTTGCGTAGTCCAACGTGCATGGTGATTCTACCAAGAAATAACTGCAGCCACATGAAGACCAACTGGCGGAGAAGAAGAAGAAGGCTACTTTTGTTGAGTGCAACGTCGACGATGCGACAACGACATCGAAGCAATTAGATGAAGGCTAACTGGAGGAGAAGAAGAAAACGTTTTCTGAATTCAACGTGGATGGCGATGAAAGCACGACGTCCATGCAACCAGGTGAAGGCCAATTGGAGGAGAAGAAGGAAGCGACCATTGCTGACTGCAACATGGATGGCTCCATCAAGCTCAAGAGGCAAGCCAACTGCCACTGATCGACCCCCGCCTGCAGCGATGAAACTTTACAGCCAATGTCATGATGTTGATTCTGTCCGGGACGGACAGATCTAAGGAGGGGGCAGTGTTATAAACCTGGTGGTGGCACAGATGGGGGTAGTGGTGTGAGTGTAGTCAGCCGACGCAAATCGCCCCAGGCCAGCGCTAGACGAGCGGTCAACCGTGACGAGTTACGCCGGTCAGCCGAGACGAGTGTCAACACGGCGGTTCGGGAAGGATCGACGGCGGTCCGAGAAGGATCGACGTCGTGAACAGAGCTCAGGAGCGTCACGAGAGTTGTAGTCATCTGACCACCTAGAAACGTCGAGCGGCGTTCTGTCCGGTTCGAGAAGGCCAGTAGGGACCCTATATAAGAGAGGAGGTGTCGCAGTCAAGACGGTCGAGAAAAGGGGCTCATTACAGCAAGGTTCACGAGAGACGGTTCACGGCAGGGGTTCAGAGCCCGGTTCACTACAGTCCGGTCGACTACAGCACAGTTCAGCGGTGTGGTTCTGTACAGAGCATTACGACGGTTCAGTGCGGAGTACTGTCAAGTACAGTTGAGACGGCTGGCGTCTTGATCTTGGTCTGCGATCGAGTCCGACACAACGAGCCTAGTGTGTGAAGTCAGTCCTGAACTGTTGAACCCAGTGCAAGCCCGGAACGAGACGGAGAGGCCAGTGCAAAAGTTGATACTGCGGAACGGTGTTATCGGAGAGATATTTGTACAGTGTACGTGTTGCCAATTGTACAGTATTGGCTGTTATTTATTCAACTATTAAAGTGTTACGTTGCTTTGCAGCCCTGAGTTGTCAAGTTCTTTAAGTTGGTGGTGTATGGTGCAGTTTGCAGAGAGCCTGGATAGTGAGATTCGTAACACTGGTGTCAGAAGTGGGATCGGATCGGAATCGGATTGGATCGGATCTACTATGGCTCGTCTGAAACTGCTGTACGAACTTGAATTTAGAGAACTGAAGCAAGAACTCCGTGATCGAAATCTGAAAACGAGCGGAAATAAAGAAACCTTACAAGCACGCCTCCGAGATGACATTTTGGAAGAAAAAGAAGATCCGGACACATATCTTTTTGAAATCGAACCTAACTTGCTGGAACAGATCAATTCCAAGATAGATGCCATGAACACCAAGATAGCCGCTATGAACCAACGCATACCTGCTGTGGAGGAGAGAATCATCAACTCAGACGTTCGTTCAGATGCTAAAACCAGAGAGAGGAGCCTTGGTGGTGATCATGAGGACCCATTGAAACCTGACGAAGCCGTTGAGAGACATATGCAAGTCGAGAGATACCAGCCAGGCCCGAACCTAACAGACGTTGGTTCAGCTGCCAAGACTGGAGAGGAAAGTCCTGAAGGTGGTAAAGAGAATCCAAGGCAGTCTGACGTTGACGTTGATGGATATTTGAAAGACGAAAGTCATCGACAGGGTCTGAAACCAACAAGCGATTGGCCCGATACTGAGACGAGAGAGAGAGGTCCTGATGGTGGTGAAGAAAGCCGAATGGAGCCTGAAGCCGAAGACGAGGGACCTTTGCACGAGGAGTGTCACCAACCTGCCCCACGAGCATGCCCTCCAGACAAGGCTGAAGATGATGACCTGTCGCACAATTCCCCGCCCTGTGGATTTGAAGCCCATCCCAGTCCTTCTTCGCAAAGCCCTATGAAGCCACCTCTTTTGCCAACGATCCTGGTATCCCCAGCCCTTACATCCTATACCTCTCCATGTGTCAAGTGGCTGTCATCGGTACCGACCGACAAGAGAGAGATGCAACCACAACGTCACTGCAACGAGAGGACGATCAACTGGAGGAAAAGAAGAAGGCGGCGTTTGCGTAGTCCAACGTGCATGGTGATTCTACCAAGAAATAACTGCAGCCACATGAAGACCAACTGGCGGAGAAGAAGAAGAAGGCTACTTTTGTTGAGTGCAACGTCGACGATGCGACAACGACATCGAAGCAATTAGATGAAGGCTAACTGGAGGAGAAGAAGAAAACGTTTTCTGAATTCAACGTGGATGGCGATGAAAGCACGACGTCCATGCAACCAGGTGAAGGCCAATTGGAGGAGAAGAAGGAAGCGACCATTGCTGACTGCAACATGGATGGCTCCATCAAGCTCAAGAGGCAAGCCAACTGCCACTGATCGACCCCCGCCTGCAGCGATGAAACTTTACAGCCAATGTCATGATGTTGATTCTGTCCGGGACGGACAGATCTAAGGAGGGGGCAGTGCTATAAACCTGGTGGTGGCACAGATGGGGGTAGTGGTGTGAGTGTAGTCAGCCGACGCAAATCGCCCCAGGCCAGCGCTAGACGAGCGGTCAACCGTGACGAGTTACGCCGGTCAGCCGAGACGAGTGTCAACACGGCGGTTCGGGAAGGATCGACGGCGGTCCGAGAAGGATCGACGTCGTGAACAGAGCTCAGGAGCGTCACGAGAGTTGTAGTCATCTGACCACCTAGAAACGTCGAGCGGCGTTCTGTCCGGTTCGAGAAGGCCAGTAGGGACCCTATATAAGAGAGGAGGTGTCGCAGTCAAGACGGTCGAGAAAAGGGGCTCATTACAGCAAGGTTCACGAGAGACGGTTCACGGCAGGGGTTCAGAGCCCGGTTCACTACAGTCCGGTCGACTACAGCACAGTTCAGCGGTGTGGTTCTGTACAGAGCATTACGACGGTTCAGTGCGGAGTACTGTCAAGTACAGTTGAGACGGCTGGCGTCTTGATCTTGGTCTGCGATCGAGTCCGACACAACGAGCCTAGTGTGTGAAGTCAGTCCTGAACTGTTGAACCCAGTGCAAGCCCGGAACGAGACGGAGAGGCCAGTGCAAAAGTTGATACTGCGGAACGGTGTTATCGGAGAGATATTTGTACAGTGTACGTGTTGCCAATTGTACAGTATTGGCTGTTATTTATTCAACTATTAAAGTGTTACGTTGCTTTGGAGCCCTGAGTTGTCAAGTTCTTTAAGTTGGTGGTGTATGGTGCAGTTTGCAGAGAGCCTGGATAGTGAGATTCGTAACACTGGTGTCAGAAGTGGGATCGGATCGGAATCGGATTGGATCGGATCTACTATGGCTCGTCTGAAACTGCTGTACGAACTTGAATTTAGAGAACTGAAGCAAGAACTCCGTGATCGAAATCTGAAAACGAGCGGAAATAAAGAAACCTTACAAGCACGCCTCCGAGATGACATTTTGGAAGAAAAAGAAGATCCGGACACATATCTTTTTGAAATCGAACCTAACTTGCTGGAACAGATCAATTCCAAGATAGATGCCATGAACACCAAGATAGCCGCTATGAACCAACGCATACCTGCTGTGGAGGAGAGAATCATCAACTCAGACGTTCGTTCAGATGCTAAAACCAGAGAGAGGAGCCTTGGTGGTGATCATGAGGACCCATTGAAACCTGACGAAGCCGTTGAGAGACATATGCAAGTCGAGAGATACCAGCCAAGCCCGAACCTAACAGACGTTGGTTCAGCTGCCAAGACTGGAGAGGAAAGTCCTGAAGGTGGTAAAGAGAATCCAAGGCAGTCTGACGTTGACGTTGATGGATATTTGAAAGACGAAAGTCATCGACAGGGTCTGAAACCAACAAGCGATTGGCCCGATACTGAGACGAGAGAGAGAGGTCCTGATGGTGGTGAAGAAAGCCGAATGGAGCCTGAAGCCGAAGACGAGGGACCTTTGCACGAGGAGTGTCACCAACCTGCCCCACGAGCATGCCCTCCAGACAAGGCTGAAGATGATGACCTGTCGCACAATTCCCCGCCCTGTGGATTTGAAGCCCATCCCAGTCCTTCTTCGCAAAGCCCTATGAAGCCACCTCTTTTGCCAACGATCCTGGTATCCCCAGCCCTTACATCCTATACCTCTCCATGTGTCAAGTGGCTGTCATCGGTACCGACCGACAAGAGAGAGATGCAACCACAACGTCACTGCAACGAGAGGACGATCAACTGGAGGAAAAGAAGAAGGCGGCGTTTGCGTAGTCCAACGTGCATGGTGATTCTACCAAGAAATAACTGCAGCCACATGAAGACCAACTGGCGGAGAAGAAGAAGAAGGCTACTTTTGTTGAGTGCAACGTCGACGATGCGACAACGACATCGAAGCAATTAGATGAAGGCTAACTGGAGGAGAAGAAGAAAACGTTTTCTGAATTCAACGTGGATGGCGATGAAAGCACGACGTCCATGCAACCAGGTGAAGGCCAATTGGAGGAGAAGAAGGAAGCGACCATTGCTGACTGCAACATGGATGGCTCCATCAAGCTCAAGAGGCAAGCCAACTGCCACTGATCGACCCCCGCCTGCAGCGATGAAACTTTACAGCCAATGTCATGATGTTGATTCTGTCCGGGACGGACAGATCTAAGGAGGGGGCAGTGTTATAAACCTGGTGGTGGCACAGATGGGGGTAGTGGTGTGAGTGTAGTCAGCCGACGCAAATCGCCCCAGGCCAGCGCTAGACGAGCGGTCAACCGTGACGAGTTACGCCGGTCAGCCGAGACGAGTGTCAACACGGCGGTTCGGGAAGGATCGACGGCGGTCCGAGAAGGATCGACGTCGTGAACAGAGCTCAGGAGCGTCACGAGAGTTGTAGTCATCTGACCACCTAGAAACGTCGAGCGGCGTTCTGTCCGGTTCGAGAAGGCCAGTAGGGACCCTATATAAGAGAGGAGGTGTCGCAGTCAAGACGGTCGAGAAAAGGGGCTCATTACAGCAAGGTTCACGAGAGACGGTTCACGGCAGGGGTTCAGAGCCCGGTTCACTACAGTCCGGTCGACTACAGCACAGTTCAGCGGTGTGGTTCTGTACAGAGCATTATGACGGTTCAGTGCGGAGTACTGTCAAGTACAGTTGAGACGGCTGGCGTCTTGATCTTGGTCTGCGATCGAGTCCGACACAACGAGCCTAGTGTGTGAAGTCAGTCCTGAACTGTTGAACCCAGTGCAAGCCCGGAACGAGACGGAGAGGCCAGTGCAAAAGTTGATACTGCGGAACGGTGTTATCGGAGAGATATTTGTACAGTGTACGTGTTGCCAATTGTACAGTATTGGCTGTTATTTATTCAACTATTAAAGTGTTACGTTGCTTTGGAGCCCTGAGTTGTCAAGTTCTTTAAGTTGGTGGTGTATGGTGCAGTTTGCAGAGAGCCTGGATAGTGAGATTCGTAACAATATTTTTAATCAACCAGTTTATTTTCAGTGCTATGACAACTAGAGCAAAGACGATATTAAACAAGGAACTTCAGGATAATGACATAAATTTAGTCTGGATTGGATTTAGTGGTAAGTGGATAATTTTATTGTCTATTAAAATGTTTGTATCTGTTAAGCTAAGACTGCTGTATCTTTCCATGACAATGTTATATACAATTTATTTAACAAAATGAAAAGAACAATTAATTTCAAGCATGTGTTTCGAATGATATCATGACTGGTGCTATAGCCTACTCAATGATCTAGTGTGTTGTTTTGTTTTTCATATGTTGTCTTCAATTAAGAATTGTATTTGTATATTAATTCCACTGCCGAGGACAGACCTAGACCTCGAGGCCAAAGGCCAAACCCACCGGGGAAACTCCATCATATTTATTCTCTGTACCACAACGTGTAGGCCTACAGTCGTGCAGCTGTCCGCCATAATAAACGCCCCGGAACAATGTGTAGATAATGGCATGCTTGTTGGGGTCTTTCTCTATCCCAGCCAGTGCAATGGACTCGGCCCTTACCTCGTAGGATCTGTTTTGCTTCCTTATTGGCCGAATCGTCTCCTCTGGCGGCCATTTCCAAACAAGTGCAACATTGAGGCTGAGAAGCATTGCCCGGGTGTTATTGGATCTAATCAGCATGTCTCAAGTTTCAAATAGCTTAAGTATCTCAAGATCATAGCCGAAGTGGCCTTCTATTAATTAAGATGTTAAGTAACAGTTGCTGTTCACAAAAATAAAAATAGAAAAGGAAAATTGAGACTCGATCAGCAGGTTGTAAATCTGTAGTTTGGGTTAAAAAGGAAGTTAATCGCAGTAATCTTCTCTTTGTTTAAGTTTGATAACTATTAGGCCTAGCCTCTGAAAAGTTATTAAGCTACAGTTAAGCAATACAATTCAGAGAAAGCGACAGGATTGAACATAATTTTTATGGTTCGCTTCCATGTAGAGATCTACACGTCGCCTCATCTAGTCTTTTGTTTTTGCAGGTACCGGTTTAGACTTCCGTTACATTGAGAACGATATAGTACGGGATAAGATCATAGAGTACGACACGACTGATATTACTGGTACAAACTCTAGATGTGGAGTCACTGACGTAGGTAAGTAAAGATTATAGAATCTATATCTACGTATGGAGTCACAGGCTTAGGTAAGTGAAGATGATAGAATCTAGGTGTGGAGTCAGTGGCTTAGATAAAAGAATTCAAATAACATTCGGTAAAAGAAACCTAACTCTATAACTTATTATAACTGATATAAAATCTTGAACTATTTTAGGTTAAGGAGACATAAGATTAGGTGTAGGTCAATGTTTCGGTAAAAAAAAAAAGGTTTTCTAATTAGAGGATTATAGAAAGAATTAGAATATACTTCATAGTCTTTTGTGATCACTTCTTGTTTTGTTCAATTTGAGGTTGTCTCGTAGATGTCTGTGATAATGCCAGTTTGTATTTTGAGTATGTCGGTAGTTCGAAATCAAATTAGATGAATAAGTAATGAATTTGAATTTGGAGAAGAGAGAGAGAGAGAGAGAAAGTCAGAAAAGGAGAACTTTAAAAAGTTGATGAAATGCTAGATTATAAAATCTAGCTTCTTGCTGAAGAGAAGTTATCAACCAAAACCCTTTAAATATTGCATTATTTCTATTTTATATCTGAAAAATTCTGTGATGACAGTTATACAAAGGTCTATACTAGATCTAGATCTAGACTCTCTATATATAAACTACAAAGACTTAGCTGTATGTTTAATATCTTTTGTAACACTTAACACTTAATTTGGCAATATATATTTTCAGCTCCAGACAAAAGTCTGAACCTGGCCGTCTATTGCTTCACCCCTAGAAATTTTATCTGCACTGCTTCACTGACTGATACCACTAATGAAATTCCCCCACGTAAGTTACTAGTTAGCTTGGATCTAGATCTAGCAATAGATCTATGTCCTTGTTCTTATTTTTGCTTATGATTAGCCTATTAAGTTCTTCAAATTCACAACTAGATCCAGATATCTGTTGCTACTTTCTCTATTTTTAAAGTATGGGTTTTGTGAGGGGGGTAGCCTAAACTTTGTTACATCAGATCCAGATAAAGTAGTCTGCTCCTATTCCGCTTTATTAAGTTTTGAACAGAAAGATTTTTAAACTCCTCTAATCCCATTTTCTCCGTGACCAAGAAAGCTATGGACAGCTAAAAAAGCATTGGCCTCAACTCTGAAAGAAAAAGGTGCCAAAAGTAAAATGGCCAGCTCCTCTACCACCTAAGGGAATGTCACCTTAACCTGTGTTGTATGTGGATGCATGGGAATGTCTCCAGAATATTGCTCTACAGTCACATGACAGTCACATGACAAAATGCTCCACAAGATGGAGGCCAACAATAAGTAGCAGCCTAATACTGGGATGAACAATAGTACTTTGTAGTAAAATGTAATATCCATTTGCTTGGACCACTAAAGTTATCTTATCATCTATCTGCATGCCTAGTTTTACTTTTTGATTAGTTATAGGCCTACTATAGATTTATAGTTCAGAACTTAAAAGAACATCAAACGATTTACATTTTTATCTCTAGTACAAAAGAGTTCCTTTCCTTTTTATTCACAAGTATTCTGTAAAGATTTAGATCCATTCTCTATAGATCTAATGTCATTAATGGTATTAGGAATAATTAGGGAACAAGAACACTTGTAGTTATACACATTTGTTGTAGATTCTAGCATATAAAAAAAAAAGGAAATGTGCTTTTATCTTTTCATTATTTGTGTCTTTCTGAATATTTTGTTTGATTGTGTTTCTGTGGAAAGTTAACTGTTTAGTAGTTGAGATCTAATTCAAAAGTGTATTACAAGTGAAAATTCAAATTCTAAATTAAATAATAATAGATTGTTCTCATTTTTTTTATTAACAATTGGCTCTTCTTCTAGTATTTTTTTTAATGATCATTTTAATTTTCTGCTAAATATGCCCCTGCTAATAATTATAGGAAGCCAAAATTTTATTTAGAATATAATGTAGGTTTTGATAATTACTAAGATACACTAAATTAATATATATATGAATAAAAAATATTTTTTTTAAGCTAATATTCGATGTGACCCTGGCTGGACAATCTACAATGATTATTGCATCAAGGTTGAACTCAACCTTTCCAACTTCACTGAAGCCCAGAATACATGTCAAAGAGAAAATGCCAGTTTGTTTATCATCAACAATGATATTGACCAGTCCTTGTTCTCAAGTATACAGCTTTTATTATTTGATACCAATAGGGTTTAAGTACATTTGTTTGCAAAATTAAAAGACATTTTTTAGATTAAGTAAAAGAAAAAAGTAAAGTTTCCCTTTCAGACCTTGCGATCTATAAGGCAGATGATGTTAAGATCATCTGTTTCTGTGGCCAACGGTTAAAGAGCAGGGTGTCATGTGGCTAGCACAACAACCAACTGCCTTTACTTTCCTCAACTGAAGTCAGGTACCCATTAGAGTTGGGTGGACTCAGGGGTGCCCTAAAAATCCCTAAATTCAAAATCCCAGTCTTCACAGAGATTCAGCCACCGCACCCCCTATTTTTTAGATTGGGTAGCTGTTAAAGGATTTACTGTACAGTTTTAAAGTAATTTAGAATAGCCTTTATCTTGAAAAAATTTTTTACGATTTGTTTTGAAGCTACATGTGACATTCTGGAATTCGAGGTTATTGTTAAATCATGAAAACTGAAGCAATGGAACAGTTTTGTAGCTTCTTTATAGTATTTCTAAATTTCCTACTAAAGATTCCTTAAAGTGAAGTCCTGATCATCTGGTATTTCTTTCTATCCAGTTGATGTTTTCTTCTTCTAGCCAGCTTTTTGCTGCTCAGCTGTAGGCTGTATTACAGAATTGATGACAACAAAAGCATAATTTTACAACTTTTTTTGGGAGGGACAATTAATATAAACCACATATTATGTAATATGTATTTGTTATCTGTCACAATTTTGTTTCCTCTTTGCTTTGTTCCTCCTTTGCATATTACATGTTAATTTTCACCTTAAAACTTGCGATACTTTCAATGAAATTTTCTACTTCAAAAACCACGAACCACATTCCTCATGTTGTCTTTTTGTAGATTTTTTGTTTCTTGATCAGGATTTCTAGAATGTTCCTGAGTCCATCCAAGTGTCATCAAATATAAAAGCTGTTGGTTGTTGTGTTGTCACATGAGATTCTGGATTGTCCCGTTTGACGACAATTTATAATTTTATGTTTTCTTTGATTCATTTTATTATCAATTCATGGTTGGCTTTCCTTTATGTAATTTGCTCAAGGGCTTATATTCTGTTGCCTGTGTAGTTTTATTATTGACATCTTTATGGATGGTGTGTCCAGTCCAATTCCTAATTCTTTTCAAGAGGTATTACTCTTTAGTGCCTTGTCTTCACATCTGACTTAAATTGCTTGGTGTTCTTCTTTCTGATTATAACTATGAGAAAATGTCCCAATGGTGAGACTCACTATCATTATTACATTACTAAATAATGTATTACCCTAATTCCTAGCCTTGATGTTCACTCTTAAAAGTGTGACTTTGTATTGTAGACTAAGTTGAACATGTCACAGTTCATTGCTGTTTGATTAAATTTTTTTTTTTATATCTTCAGCATCCACGTTTCTATCTGAGGGCATTGATTATTACTGGATTGGGGTTATTTATGATGTAACTAAATCAGCATACACATTAGTAAATAGTGCCGACCAGGTAAGTCTAACTGTAGATTTTTTAGTTATTCTAAGTTATAAAAATAGGTAATCTATGACTCAGCTTATATTTTATGTTTAGCCATATTACTTAATATATATATATAGTTTTACTTTTTCCTATAAGTTTCTTTTTATTACATTTTGATTTATCTTAATTTAGAGATCAATAAAGAAATAAAGGAAAATATATTTGAACATTTATATATATATTATATATATATATATATATATATATATATATATACTTTTTAACACTATAAACATTAAAAGTAATGAAAATCTTTTTTTTTTTGTCAGAATTATAAATATTGTTGTTAAAATCTAATTATCATAACTCTTTATGTATTGATTATGAATATATTTATTTGTTTTCATATCATGAAGCCCAACATAATGAACTTTGACCCACAACAGAGGTACAGTTTATCTGAAGAACCTTGCATATTTATTGAAACTGGTTCATTATGTCCATTCATTGGTGCATGGGTCAGAGATGTCTGCTCATCAAAGCACAAATTTGTATGCCAGAAAGCAGGTAGGTGCACAGTAAATAAATTTATAATTAGTGAAACTTTATATATACTAAAAAAGTGTGAGAATAGTAGACTAGAAGTCACAAAAGAAGTTATAGAGGAAGCACAGAGAGTTGCTCTAGACTTGAGCAGATATTATTAAAAGAAATCCCACTGTCAAGATTTTAAAAGAATGCTGTAGAGATTTCTGGCATTTGCTAGAGATATAAAGAATCTAGAAGAAATAAGTGGAGGCATTCAATGCAGTTACCTTTTTTTTTATTATCATTAAATAAGTTTTTATTATATTGAATCAGTGTACTTAGTGAAGCTATAATATTATGTTTGTTTGTATTTATACAGTGTTCAAACTAATAAATTTATGTTTAAACTATATTTTTATTGACTGAGATCAAGTGCTAAATTTTTTTTTTTTTAAACTGCATCATATTTGAATGATGGAAAAATAATTCACTCTCATTTACC
Source organism: Biomphalaria glabrata (assembly GCF_947242115.1). NCBI lineage: Eukaryota > Metazoa > Mollusca > Gastropoda > Planorbidae > Biomphalaria > Biomphalaria glabrata. Next base: position 38,654,162 of record NC_074718.1, on the reverse strand, counting down.
CCATCTACTGAATGTGAAAGTAGTCTATAGTTTGAACTTTGGACTTGCATTAAAGATTTGTACTACATTTTGTTTTTTGTAATAAACTAAATTGTACATTACCATCTTTTCTATTGCTATTTTTTTCCATTTCTTTAAAAAAAAATTTTGCTATAAACGAAAATATTATTTTTCCACAAATTATAATTTGTTTCATATTTAAAAAATCTGCTTGCCTTTATCATTTAGGTGTGCAAGTTGTTAATCCTACTGTAGATATTCACAGTAAGTAGACATAATTTATTTGGAACTTTGTAAATATATGCATAATCCAAAATATACTTTTTTATTTTACTTTTAATTTATAAATTTCCCTATGGTTAATAAAGATTATTATTATTATTGATAAATAACATTCAACATTTTTTTACTCACATTCTAAATCATAATAAATTTAATGATTGCAGAAAAATAAATGTAAAAGTTGATTCTATTGATTATAATGTTTAATGAAAACTTCTTGTTTGTACGTTTTTAAACTTCAATCAAAGACCATGTAACTGTAGCTCTTGTGCTTTTGTTAAAAAAAAGATAATTTCATGATTTATGTCTGAATATGTCCAAAGTTTTTATAACACTAGTCAAATTTCCAGCAATTAAAAGATCCATCAATGATTAATTTATAAATACATACCCGATTATCCACCCAACCCCTTAAATACTTTGTGTGCATTTTTTTATAATGAACTTATTTTAGAAGCTTGCACTCAAAAGTGTTGCTAATTCAACTGGCCCTAAATCTAATTGAAATTCAGCTCTATGGTCTCCTCGATGCAGTGCTGGCTGGCTTTACAGTCCTGACACCAATCAATGCTATCTTGTGTCTGCCTTCACTAGAAAAACATGGCAAGATGCCAGATCAGATTGTAATTCTCAAAGTGGAGACCTCCTTAGTATATCTGGAGAAGTGGAGCAGTTGTACATAGAAAGTAAGATTTTTTTCTCTTCAAAGGCTATAAAATAAAAATGATTTGGTTGAAAAGAAACATTTTTACTTTTTATTATTATGCTTATTTGACTATATATTTTTGATGCAGAGCTGTTAAAATCTAATGAGTTTAAACATCTAGAACAGCCATTATGGATTGGTGCAAAAGATGTTTGGAATGGACATGGTTGGGGCTGGTCAGATAAATCACCTTTCAGTTATTTACACTGGGGTCAAGGTAACACATTTTGTTTGACATAGTATCAAATGGTCTATCAGAACAGTTAGAAATAATAAATGTTATATGGTTAACATCTAAAAAAAAAACTATTTAATTTTTGTGTGTGCAAAGTTTTATATCTAAATACCAAATATTTTACTTATTGTAGAATAGAATATCTGCTAGCTTCTTATTTGAGTGGTTTGAAACTTACATTGACAATATTGTTATTGTTATTTGCTTACTGGTGCTAATAATATAAAAGAAAAAAAATGAATCTATATCTTCCAAAACAAAAAGTAACTTTATTGAAAGTAAAGTTTGTATATTATTACTTTTTCTGCTTCTCGTACTTATTTTTGTTTTCATCACATTTAATCTCTCAGCTCAACCAGACTATGACAGTGATGATGGAAACAACTGTGGCTATATGCCAGTGGCTCAAACATTTGAATGGGAATCAAGGTCCTGTCTGGAAAAACTTGGATTTATTTGTGAGAAACCATGTAAGGAAATTATTTTTTTCCCCATTTTTTTTGCAAACAATAGAAAAAATATTTTTACTTTTTTTTAAACATATACTGGTATAGATGTTTATATGAAAATATTTTTCTTATTGAGTTCATACCACACTTTCTCTCATCCACTTCTACCATCACTTGAAATAATTTGTCATGAAAAGGTTTTAAATCAAATATGAATTCAAAGGTTAATTTTTATTTCAAATGATCTATTCTTAATAGCCTTGTCAGAAAACAATGGAGCAGTTCCTACACAGGCACCTTTTAGTAAGTTGTTTTACCTGATCAAAAGCATAATGTGTGCAGTTATCAAAGTCTAACATAGTTTAGTTGTAAAAAGGTAGAAGTATATAGATCTTGTATGTAGAAAGTAGTCACATAACATTTTTTTTTTTGAAATTTTATTTTCAGATGTTTTTACTATCTCTTTCATTTCAGAGACTTGTATACCTGAGCCTTTAATCTCTGGTGTACACAGCCTTCAGTTTGCTACAAGCTTTACAGCATCCTCATACTTGGATGACTACCATAGACCAGAAAACTGCAGAATTTTATCAGTGGATACAGATGTGTACTGCCAAACTTTTCACATAGGACAAAATGACTGTCACAAAAGTCGTAAGCTCCGAATGTGTTTTGTCGTACTTCAACAATAACAAAACCATGTTACATTCAAAGCTTTATTACACTGAATGACAAACAACTACACACATAGGGTCAGTACACAGTCTAACAAATGTAAACAAACACTAGGGGTGACAATCAAATAAACAAATTCACATGTTCATTATAAAATTATCTTTAATTATGTCTTTGCTGTTAGTGTATTGTTGAAATGTTATGACTTTCTACCATTTGGATTTATAGAGTTTTTGCTTTGTGCTAGTCTTTCTTGTTTATTTAAATACTTTTTTTTCACTTAAACACATTAACGTAAAACATACTCAAGCAATTATCCTATTAATATTAGGATTTTATTTATTTTACTTTCTGTATAAGTTCATTATTGTTTATGACTTGATAGGGGCATGGAGCCCAGCCAATGATAGTGCAGAGGAGTGGCTGGCCATCCATTTTCACTCTCCTGTCACCATAACTGACATTATTCTGAAAGGTGAAGATCTCACAGACAAATATGTGAGCAAATTTAAGGTTCAGTATCAGTACGATGATTCCTCACCTTGGATCTGGATTGTTGATACAGATAGATATGTCAAGGTAACTAAAAATGTGACAAAAAGTGGTCACTTGGGGAAAAATGCCTTAATAGCTTTATATGCTTTTGATGTTCCTTCATATTTGAAAATTATTACATTCTAGCCCTCACCTCCGCAAGACAGAAAGGGATGGTAGCATACAGAGTTCATTAGGGACCATATAGATGACAGTTCAGAGTGCATACCATAAGATCCATTAAGCTGAACTCTAAAAGTCTTAATAAGTAGTCCTTTTTATTTTTCAAGCTAATCAAATGATTCTTGGTTAATTTACATCCTTCTAGATGGTCCCCAAATGACATATTGGCAGGTAGCTTATCATAATAATATTATCTTATTGATCAATTGTCCTTCCTTTAGTTGTTGTTTTTTTATCTTTGCTTACAGATCTTTAGCTTAACAGATATCAAAAAGACAAATTTAAATCCATAAAAGTTTGATTTGAATATTTCATTTTAGATTTTTGATGGAGTTAGCTCACCTGACAGTTCTACATCCTTTTTGTTAATTGGAGATTTGCAAGCCCAGGCTGTGAAAATCTGGCCATTGGAGTGGAGTTATGGTATTGCAATACAGATTGAACTCATGGGATGCATGGAAGGTAAAAGATTTCATTCATTTCATTATAGAAAGAAGAGCTTTCAAAGATATTTTTTTAATTTGAAGAAAATTACTGTCTGCAATATACAATTTAGAATGCTCTTTAGAATTAAATTTAAGCTATACACTTTTAGGCTTTATTTAATATATTTTATAATATATTTGTAATATATTTGTTATATATATCATTGCTGCTATAGTGGAGAACAATTTATTTTCAAGCAATATTAGTTCTGAGCCCTGACTAACCAGATAATATTTGCCTGTAGACCTCTGTCAGCCAGAGTATGCTTTGAGTGGTCCACTCATTGTCAGTGATGAACAGATTACATCTTCATCCTCTAAGCCAGGATACTTACCATTGAATGCTAGGTTGGAACCAGTTAGACAAGACCAGCAGCTGTCTTATTGGATGCCAAACAACAGTGACACATCTCCTTGGATACAGGTGACAATTTTTTTTAAAAATCTATTTTCGTTTATTGATTGATATTCATATAATCATTACATTGATTTTTGGATTTCTTTAATGTAGATTGTGTGACTAAGAGGCTTGGCAAAGCTTGGCCACCTAAGGGGGGCTAGAGTTGTGTTTACTAAGCACCTATAAGCAGCTTGGAAATCTTCTCACAGATACCCCCTTCCCCCACTGGTTCACAAATGAGATTGGACCATAGCGGTCTGAGCATGCTATAAGCATGAAACATGTGCTATATAAAAGCAATTATTAAAAAAATATATGAAAGCAGCAATTTGTCATTAAAAATGGTGAAATAAATTATGTTAAACGCAGGAAAATCTTTTAGAGAACCCAAATCAGGGACCTCCAACATATATAGACTGTCCAGCAGTAGTACTAGTACTAAGTGAACATTTGCTATGACCATCTTATTTAAAAAAAAAAAAACAACTTTCAATTTTAGAGCTGGCTGGATCTACATTTACCTCTCAGGGTCCATTTGTCACATGACCCACATATGGCCTTTCAACATTCTTCCTCCCTCCCCTTTTTTTATTCATTTATACATATGAGGATCAAAATTCAGAAAAAGACCTTGTATTTTTACTTACTTAGTGTCAATATGACAAAAGTTGTCATTGTTATTTACTAGAGAAGAAACAACTAAAGTGTTAAGTCAAACAGGTGAAATAATATATGAAATACAATAAAATGAAGAAAATTGTGCATCATGCATAATCAAACTGCTTTATAGTTCCATATGAAAAAAAGAAGTTAAAAAAATGTAACAGACCCAGATTTGCAACCCTTATGATCATTTGTGTGTGTCTTCAGTTATTCATAGCTGCTTGGTCATGTCATGTGTGCTCTGGACTGGTGTTAAGGGATCTCTTTGGTCCCAGGTTCAAACACTGCCTGATGTTGTGCAGGAGGTTTGGGCTAGGATGTAGTTATCTTCAGAATCTGAACATGTAAAACAAACAAAAAATTCATCACAACAGATGAGACCAAGGGAAATAATCATTAATTATTGGTGTGAAAGTAAAACTCTTTAAAAAAAAATAACTAAAAGGATAAAACATGATCTTCAATACTGAGTGATGAATTCATTTGATATCAACTACAAATGATTAAACAAAGTGGAGCAAAGAAGGGGGTGGGTGTAAAATGAATAGTTAATATCTAGAATATATGAGAACACCATCTTCATATTTATATTACCCTCCATTTATCTGAATGACCTTTATCATAAGTTTGACTTGGAAATAGACAATATACTCAAATTATGTTTTTAATTTATATTGGTCAGTGTCATGACACTTATGTAATCAGCAACACTTTACATACTAAGAAAATATTGACGAAAATGTATAAACAATCCTTATGGTATTCTTTGGTCAAATTATTTTTAAGAATTCACTTATAATGCTCTTAACATTACACTAATAACTAATTCCACCAAAGTTGTATAATTGTTATTTTTTAAATGTACTTAGTCTCAAGACTTTTTTTCAGGTTGACTTGGGCAAATTGAGATTAATTCGAGGGGTTACATTGGAAGGTAACTCCATGTTTAACAACTATGTGACTAAGTTTCAACTTCAGTTTAGCCAGACTACCAACATCTCTGATTTCATAACATACACTGAGCCCTATGGATCTGTTAAAGTAAGTCTGATATCGAGAGAAGAAAGAAATTTTAAACTAGAATATAATGTCTGTGTACAGTTTAAAGAAAAGGAAAGTGCTTCCCACAACCATAGTACACACACACAGAACAATACCCATTCTGTCTGAAAGAAAAAAAGAAAAATGTCATGAATCATGTAATAACTTAATAGTAAGACACACAGAGGTTTGGTTTAATTGTGATTTTCCTTAAGGGCAAGACAGTACATTTAAATGTTAGAATGGAAATAGGTTAAAGAGGATTAACAGATGAAAAACAGAGAGACTAGGCTTGTAGCAGAGAGTGACGACATTGACTGTGCCCTTTTTTGTCTAGAAGAAACTGTTGTTGTTTCAAAAGGCTGGACTATTTCATTTTATACTGTTCTGTGGTGATTAATATTTAATGAACTCACAGATAACATTCCAAGTAATCAACATCAGCTACACTCATTGACTCAACTAGATAGATCTAACAATCACCCAACAATAAATTATCATCAAGCTGACAGATAGGTCAGACATGTGCACTGACTGAGATGTTGATCACTGGCTATAGTATTCTGTTTTGTCTGCTTTTTCAGATTCTTTCACCCTACACTGTGACTTGCATTATTTGTCTAGGCTTTAATATCTAAAATCATGTCTAAAATCATATCTTTTCTCATTATTTTGACTAGGATTTGGACCTGATCTGATCAGATAAGATCACATATGCCATTCATAAATGTTCCATCATCTGCACCTTACTAATTGCATAACTTTATCTCTTTCAATAATCTTTTTAGAATTTTTTATTTACCAAATAACTTTTTTCTATCCAGCCCTGACTTAAAATTCTAATGTTAATATTGGACTTACTAATGGAATTACAATTTTTTCAATAGATATTTGATGGGATAGGAGCCAATCAGCCATCTCCAATGACAGTGTATCTAAAGTCCAGTGTAACAGCTAGGATGGTCAGACTTGTAGTGGTAGATAAAAACTTACAGACTGCCCTCAGATGGGATGTGTTAGTTTGCTCAACAGGCAGGTATTTTTTTTTTATAGATTCAATGATACATTTAAAAAAAAATTAACTCATTCAAAATAAACTTGATATGTGTGAGTATATTAACAGTGTTACTTTTGAAGCCAATTCAATGCTAATTTAAGTGTAATATTTTTAGTTATAATTTAGTACAAATCTGAAATTATTTTGTAAATACTTTATCATTTATCTATATTTACACTAAAAGTTTCCCTTTTAGATTTAGAGGTCTTTGGGGGCTAAGTGGTGATAATATCTGCATGTAGAGTAAATTACAGTAGAAACCTATATTGTTTCTTTGTAATTTTAGGCTGCCTGGCAGAACCAGTAATGAACAAGAGAACCAACTATAGACTAAGTGCCTCAAGCAGCCAAACAAATCACTTGCCAGAGATGTCTAAGCTGAACACCCTAAGGGATGGAGCTTTGGCTGATGGCTGGAGGCCATTAGATGACCGACTGCCAGACACATCATATATTACGGTAATCAAAAATGTTGTTTGGAAACAAATAGAAAACTGTATATTTTAATTTTTATTTTAAGCTCTGTTGTTGATATTAAATTTTGATTTAGTAGTTTATGGTATAATGCAATACATAGCATTTAAGTGTTACAAATTCAGCTTCAACAAAAAATATCTAAAAATCTTATATAAGTTTGCAACCCAATTGACTTTTATTGTATTCATTAAACATTTTGACATGTCTTTCTTTTATTGATTTTTTTTGTAACAACTAACTACACTAATTGCATAAGTGAACTAATATATAAATCAATTTAGTCTTACAACATTGATTAGAATAAATAATAGCTATTGGTTGATTGAGAATTGTCTTTTTTTTAAGGTTGATTTAGGAACTGTTATGCTTGTCACTACAATAGCCACTCAAGGTTCAGCATCTGAAAGCTCTTGGGTTCAATCCTACTTTCTCAAGTACTCCACTGATGGCGTGTCCTACTCCAAATATCGAGGCAACATCACAAATTTTGAGCATAGTCAGGAAAATGTAGACTCGGTGGTATGTTAATATGTACAAAATTAATAATAATAATAATAATTATAGCTTGTATATAGCACTACTTTCGGGCTTATAGCATGCTCAGAGCACTCTGGTCCAATCTCATTTGTGGACCAGTGGGAGGGGGTATCTGGATAAGTATTTCCGTGCTGCCTTCAGGCACACAGTAAACACAACTCTGCTCGAGTCAAGCGTCAAAACTCGAGCCCCCTTCATAGGTAGCCAAGCCAAGTTCAAGCGTACTTAGCCTCTCGACCACACTTCCCACTACTACTGCTTGTACTATGTTTGAAAGCTCTCATTTTTTATGTTAATTAAACAAGCATGAAATATTGTTTGCATACATTTTTTAGTGAATAAAAAGACACTTTAACATGATTCATAAGATTTCACAGTTTTTAACTTAAACTTTGGATGTTTATTTCAGATGTTTGAGGCAAATTTTGATGGTTCAACTGTTGTGAAAAATGAGTTAACTCCACCTGTTCGTGCCAGATTTGTTAGTTTGTTTCCCCATTCCTTCCACCCATCTATTGCCCTTCGTTGGGAAGTCTACGCATGCCCTGGTAAAGTAATGTCTATTTTCTCCTTTATTGATAGCCTATTCTGAGAAAGTGGATATTTTAATCTTGTATTATTTACAAATTAGCATTTCATGAAATCAACACATAAGAAAAAACATTTTGGGATGCCTGATGGATTATTTCTTTGCTGGGCCCAGTTGTGAATTTGGCTTTTATTATGTATGACAATCATGATGGAAAGGTCATTCAAATAAAAAGAATAATAAAATTGTTTCCCAGGTAAAGCTAATCTAAATTTTTTAAAATTATTTTAAATAATTTATTTGTAATAAAAAAAATGTTTGGAAGTTGATTGCTGGTTATCTATGTATAGACCTCTTATATTTTACATGTATACTGGTTATCTCTGAAAAATAATTACACATTTCAAGTTAAAATAGCCTAATGACTATTTCTTCTCTAAACTGAATGGAACACTTTCTTTGTTTTATAAGCTTCAAACATTCTTTCAAACTGGAAGTTAATTATGTCCTAGCCCTATAACCTCATGCTGGGTTCAATAATTGGACTATCATAAAAGCACTCTGAAGCACATACTTAAATACATACTGCAGGACTTGGTAAACATCTCTTTGAAACAGAAAACAGTATGGATTAAGGCAATAGGCCACAACCATTCTAATTAGTCACTGTTCATGTGAGTGTATGAACTTAACTTCCATGATTACTTTGGCCTCTCAGAACTTATCTTCCATGGTTACTTTGACATCTCAGAACTTAACTTTCATTGTTACCTTGACTTCTCAAAAGTTCTTGAATACATCACTTATATTCTTAAAGAAGCTCACCTAAAGACACCTTGAACATATATAAGCATCTTGTATGCAAATATTTACAGTAATATACATAATTTTCTGCAGTAATTTGCTAATGATTTTTAAAAATCTCCTCCAGATTATGTAGATACACCCATTGGCTGCTACAAGGATGAGAACGCTGACCCAGATTTACCTTATTCTCCACCTCAGGATAGTTTTGCCAGCATTTCACCAGCGTCTTGTATTGGACATTGTTCTCGACAGGTTTGGACATTGCCTTCTTTAAACACAACATAATTAAATTAAATATGGTATGCTCACCTAATGAACTGTCTTTAACTAATGGTTTCTTTGTATATTAGAATAAAGTTTTGCATAGAGTGCTCACATTTTGCTCATTTAGGTGTACATGCTTCATTAAATTGAAATGAAAAATATGAATATAAGACTGATTGAGCTTGCTATATTCCTCATTTTCTCTTTCCATACAATGTTCTAGTTATATTTTCATGACAGTGCAATTTTCTCTTTACTTATGATATAAAACACATTTTCAAAAAAATTATTAGGTACTTGGAATGTCAGTATTAATCCAATCATTCTTGTTTATTAGAAATTAAAGTTGTATTTGATTTTAAATATTTTCCATGCTGATATGAAATTTGGAAAGCAATAAATGTAAACAGTAATATTTTATTTAATGAAACTAAACAGATTCATACACTATTAGATTTCACAATTACGGGTATTGCATAATGCCGTTTTTTTTTCATCTCACGTAGGATTGCTGTTTTCCATATTGATTGACACCCCAAAATAACAATTTTTGTCTATATATTTCAGGAGATTTGTATGAGTTTTCAAAAGATTTTAATAATTTCTGGATATTTCCAGGACTTTTTCGTATATTTTGAAATTTCAGGAGATTTCCAGGAGCTCCTGGAAAATCGACAGGATGCCGCAGGAAATCTGTTATAAGTTATACACCTACAATTATTGCTGGTCGTATGAAAGTGCGGGGCCCAATGCGGTCGCATAGGTTGCAGTGGCCTAAGGCTGATCCTGCAAAATAGTGGCATATGCTATGTTGCCGGTCAACTAGTTAGAATAAATTTTGTCTTTAAACCTTCTTTGCAGGGTTACCATTATGCTGGTGTTGAGAATGGAACGCAATGTTCATGTGGAAACAGTTACGGTATGTATGGCCCATCACAGGATTGTTCAATGCTTTGCAGTGACCCCTACTCAGACAGTGTTTGTGGAGGCCCAAGTTCAAATCTCATCTTCAGCACTGGTCTTGGTGAGTTGTAGAATCTTAGCTTTCAAAATATGGCAATTAAGAATTTAATTCTAGTCTTCCTTCTTTCTCACTTATCAGAGTAGCTACATTCACTTCACTTTTTGACAAGTTTTAAAATGTTCCTGCAGATAAGAAGATTATGGCATAAACCTTCTGTAGGATGGCAGGGAAGGATAGTATGAAGCACATACAGCTCAACTTGGCCTCCAACCATTCATTGCTTTTTCCTACAAGATATTTATCTATAAATTTGAACATGATCTCTGCAAATTAGGAAAAAAATTTTTCAAGATTTTTGATGTTTGAAATTGCTTTTTTTTTCCTACATTTGTTTGTATTATAGTTATCAGTATGACCTTATACACTTTTACCATTGTTTTGACACACTACTTTTGTTCAATTAATATGGAATGTATTTTGTAATTTTTTTAATCTGTTAAACTTGTACCATATCAAGATTTTTTGTTGTTTATGAGAACAACGGTAAAGGCTAAATCTAAAACATTATCAATATCTTGGTTTTGAATCCAAAAAAACTGCAAGTGTTTAAAGAATGTAATTTTGTTCTTCTAGGATTGTCTAGCCTCGTGTGCCCTGATGGTTGGCTCTCATTTCGCAGCAAGTGCTACATGCTGTTTGCTTTTAATTTGTCCTGGTTTGATGCAGTCTATGCCTGTGGGAATATGTCTTCTAATCTTGTGGACATTCAAGATCATGCTGAGAATCTTTTTGTAACAAGTTTGCTCAGTAACATAGGTAACTAAACAGTATGTAACTAGAAGTAGTGTCATTTAGATAACTAAATGGTATGTAACTAGAAGTAGTATCATTTAGGTAACTAAACAGTATGTAACTAGAAGTGTTGTCATTTAGATAACTAAATGGTATGTAACTAGAAGTAGTGTCATTTAGGTAACTAAACAGTATGTAACTAGAAGTGTTGTCATTTAGATAACTAAATGGTATGTAACTAGAAGTAGTGTCATTTAGGTAACTAAACAGTATGCAACTAGAAGTTGTATAATTTAGGTAACTAAACAGTATGTAACTTGAAATACCAGTAGTGTCATTTAGGTAACTAAACAGTATGCAACTAGAAGTTGTATAATTTAGGTAACTAAACAGTATGTAACTAGAAGTACCGGTAGTGTCATTTAGGTAACTAAACAGTATGTAACTAGAATTAGTGTCATTTTTGTGCTCCCCTCAAGTCTTGCATACTGTGAATTTAAATGAGTATTTAAAAGTATATATATTCTGGCTGGATCTCTTTTTTTTAAAATATATTCTTCTAAGAGGTTTAAATTTACATATTATTTCTGCAAACAGTGGCATGTTATCATGTGACTTTTACAACTATGAATCTACATTTAATTCAAGGATTTTTTTAAAGAGATCATTTGCCTGACCTTATTATTTTAGTGTCGAATATGAATTTTTGAATAAATTTTTGGAATCAAAGAAATATAACAAGGACTTTTGCTTTTTTTTTTTAATTCCAGCATCATTAGCTTGGTTAGGACTAAATGATTACAGAAGAAGTCTTACTTATGAATGGACATCACAGTCACATGTAAATTATACTAATTGGGGAACTCACCAGCCAGCAGTGAACTCTGGAATCTTATATCACAGTGTTGCCATTGCTCAGGTAGGAGACATACTAAAAAATGTGTTTATCATATTGGACAACTATTTTGCTATTGTTATTTTACAAACACTATCATCTTTACCTACATTGATGAAAACAGATCTGGTTGTAATGGGTTATCAATGTAAGTTTGTGTTTGTGCAGTTTAAACTATTCTTCTTTTATTAATCTCTGAGTCTTTTGTTTTGGATGTTCATTCAAAATTGAACATTTTTACAGCCTTACCATAACCTCCCACAATAGCGAGGATGGTTGCAGGCCGCGTTGGAACGTAGGACCACGGCAACAGTGGCTTCCCTTCCCCTCTAGATGACTAAACTACTTCATTCATCTAGCTTGCCTGCCATGCCACAAACTTAAATTATAGCAACAGAAATTACAGACACAATAATAGCAAAGAAAAGTATTTAAAAAAATAATATAAAAAAAATGTTTTCATTAATTCCAGATACATTTCTGAGTACCACTTTTTTTTTAGTATACTTTTATTATAAACCTTTTTTTTTTTTCACTTTTACCTTAAGATTTATTTGAGATTATTAAGTCCTTAGTATTTCTATGTGTTAACCTAGTCTTGCGTGTTAATTAGCTACTTAAACTCATTGATTTTCCTGGCTGATTAATGGCACTTGGGAATATGGAACACTTATTCAAATTTGTCCTAACAGATGAAAAAAGAAATGTGCATTTATCTTTGCATCTGAGTATTTTATTAAGTTATGTTTTTGTACTTGTAAGTATTTTTATCAAAAATAATATATTGATTTGGATAATAAGTTTAAGTTTGGATAGTGCAGATTAAACAAATTGAGAAATGTAAATACATTTTTTACAACCACATTACTTTTATCCAGCAGTTAACTAAAATTGACCAAACAATCTCTCTCTTAATATCATTGACTGCCAATCTTTGTTAATTCTTTAAATACAAATGTATTTGATACAACTTTTCACTATTTGTTAGTTGAAGAAAAGTTGTGGTTTCAACATATGCTTTACCTCTTTTTTAATTGATATCTGTGTTTTTAGAACACATAGAGGTGTTTGATGATTAATATCTTCTACTTATTCAATGCATGATGTTTGATCAGGATGGAACATGGAGCACCAGGTCTAGTGACAGCAAGTTTCCATTTTTATGTGAAACAGACAAAGTTCAGACTACAAAGCCAGTTAACATCAGACAGGATCCTGGCTGTCCACAGGTAGACTCAAGAACCTGGCCTTCGGTGTGCCAGTTAATTAAATCAATAGGTATTGTAAAGGGACCATTCAATCCATTGTCTGTTTAAAGGAGATGCTACTTATAAAAATTTGTTTAACTCTTTTTTTTTATATCTACATTTTTCTTACATTAATAACAAGAAGCTTAATGCTAAGTTTTATTCCTTTTTAAATCAATTCCTACTTTATGAAGCTGATGGTAGTATATTTATTCTCATTCCATTTATTTTTGTAAATGCTTCATTAGAGCAAAAGTGTTCATGCTAAAACCATGTGACAAAAGATGTGATGGAAAATTCTTTTATTTTTCTTTGATGACATTCCAAGCAATTTTATTCATATAAAGACCTAAGCTTTATTTAATTTTTAGATAATTCTAAATATTTCTGAAAATTTTTAACAGTCAAACCAGATTTTTTCACTGTGTGGCCAGTTAGCTTTTGATTTTTTCCCAAAGATATACATAAACACATGTTTTGAGGAAAATAATTAGTGCCATTTTGAAGATACAACTACTGTCTCTAGATATATCTAAATGTTCTCTCAGGGTTGGTTTGTCTACTTGAACAAATGTATCCAGGTGAATCGAATGAAGAACAACTGGCATGATGCAAAATCAGTATGTGAACTTGGAGGTGCCACTTTGTTGCATATTGATTCCAGGTTTGAGACAATCTCTTGCATACACATTAAAACTTTTATTGCTTTGCTAACTCATTGTTCTCATTCTGAAAATTATAGATAGTAGTAATCACATTATTATAAACTTGCATGCAAGAGTTGTAGTAGTTCTTGAATACATCAGGAGCTGTCAGTTGGCTTAATACATTTATTCTCTGTATTATAGTGTTTATCTTTATACCTAATCGTCCATTCTCTGTGAAAAAGCTTCTTTAGTATTTCAGTTCTCAACATTGGTTGGTTTCAAAATTATTTCTTGCTATGTTTATATCTAGAAGCCTTTATATCTAGAAGCCATATTAACTACACTTATTCAGTGCTCCTGTAACAGAATTTTCCTAGGCTCATAATCATCATTTATAATTGTGTTTGTTTAGCCTGGAAAATGACTTTGTGTCCAGTCTTTTGACCCGATCTGATGGTCAGTATTGGATAGATATTTTGGACTCCAACTCTACAGGACTGTACCAGCACTCCTCAGGAAGAGCTGATGTGTACTTCACAAGCTGGGGAATAGGCCAACCAGGTAATGTCATTGTGATATGGAACAGTTATTAGGAATTTTTTTTTGATCATGGCTAGAGAGTATATTATTCAAAGTGTTTATCTCTCAATTATAAATCACTTACTTTCTGTTATATATAAATGGCATAAAATCATCAAAAAATGATGATTACATAGTACATAGGGTATTTCATAGATCAAATTTTGTGTTATTTTTAGTCTGCTAAATTAAAAATAAATAGAAGTCTGTATACGTTGGAGGCTTCAGCTTTTAATAGCTAATACAAATATTACAATTTCAAAACAGCCAAGCTACAGACGTTTTACAATATATATATTTATTGACTCTACATCAGCGGTGGGCAAATTACAGCCCGTGGGTCACATGTGGCCCGCTAACACCCAAAAATATTAGGTATTCCTTCAGATAATATATATATATATATATATATATATATATATATATATATATTAAAAATAAATAATTTTAAATATCTATGTAAACTATATAAACTTCAGAATCTTATGATGAAGAGGCTAAAAAAACATTGACTATACATGTCATACTAAAAAGTTGACAGTAAACGTAGATTATTCTAATTATCAATATGCCAAAATATTCAGCCAAAGATGCAAATTCAGGCCAGCTTTTATTCAATGCTATGAAGAACTGTTTTGAAAGTGTCGTGTTGGCATGGAACAATATGGCAAGTGTAACAACTGATGGTGTTCATGCTTTGCTTGGGAAAAAATTGGTTTGTTAATAAAATTAAAGAACAATATCTCAAGTTTATAAAAAGCTTTATTGAATATCAAAATGTTATTGACCCAATTATCCCAAGGATCAAACTTATCAGAGCTAAGGGTCTTAATCACAGGCAGTGGCAGTTACGAAAAGTACTTGAAGATTTGGAAAAAAAAACATTCTGATTTTCAGTAACAAAGTAGTATTCGCTGGCTTAACATGGGCAAAGTAATGAGAAGAATATGGGATCTCAAGGACAAGGATATTGATTATGGTTTTGTTTCTGATATTTCTATAGAAGAGTGGAAGACAGGCTTCATGTTTGCCATTGACATTTTTACTATGTGTTGTGCATCTTTTCAAACAATCCCATTTCTCCAGGCAAGCAAGTGACAACAGGCATTGTCATTTTCCTTTGCTGAAAGGTGAAGCTATTTCTTGTGAAATGGTTGAGAAGTACAAGACTTATTTTTGACACTTTGAATGTGGAAATGGAAAGCTAATTTTAAGACGTGAAGAACTTGGAACAGTTTTCAATACTCTCAGCTTAACATTACGTACAAAAGCTGATTCAGCTCCAGCTTCAAGAAAATTCTAAACTGAAAAAGAAATTTAAGTCAGATTTTTCTCTGGAGTTTTACAGGTGCCAGAAGTTGCATTTCCACATTTAAAAAGCTTTGCTGCTAAACTTTCACATTATTTGGGTCCACATAGATATCTTTGAACTAGTATTTTCTTGTTTGAAAAAAAGGGGTTGATGCTGACTGATTGTAATTTGAAAGCAGTCACTAGTAAGCTAATTCCGCAGTTCCAGAACATTGTGCATGAGTGATATCAGTTAAATATTTTACACTAAGTACAATTGTGCATTTGTGGTGAAATGTTATGATGTAAAAGACAAATAACAAAATAAAAAAAAGAAATGGTTAACTCTTGCTGTTATGTAAATTTATAAAAACAGCACAAATGTAAATATATATGTAGCCCCCTATTCCCAATTTTTTTTTACTGCGGCCCTCGATAGAAAAAGGTTGCTCACCCTTGCTCTACATCATAGTAGGGGAAATATTACATAAGCCAGACCACATTGACATCAGAATAAAGAGACTTAATGGTGTCTTAAAATGAGAAAGTTGATAATAAGTCACATCTTTGATTACAAATCCTGGTATTAGTTTGCTATGAGTTGGTGGGTGGACACGGATCTCACAAAAAGGCCAAACTAGTATCTTCTGTAACTGTAAACAATGTGTTGGTTTCACTGAAAATAATTTTTATCCTTCAATTTCACCTATCCCTTTCGTCTGTTTGACTGTTGAGGCACTACTTTCTGTGACCACTTCATTCTGTGACCACTACATTCTGTGACCACTACATTCTGTGACCACTACATTCTGTGACCACTACATTTGGTAACCACTACATTCTGTGACCACTACATTCTGTGACCACTACTTTCTGTGACCACTTCATTCTGTGACCACTACATTCTGTGACCACTACTTTCTGTGACCACTACATTCTGTGACCACTACATTCGGTGACCACTACTTTCTGTGACCACTACTTTCTGTGACCACTACTTTCTGTCGACAGTCTTTCTCAATTCCTCTCTTGCTTTCACCTTGACTAGAATCTCTTTCAATCACAGGCCCATCAATTTTTTCTTGTTGTCTTTCCATCACTTATCTTTTTTTTCCTCCTGGCTACTGTTCTCTGCCGTAAGCTCTTTGCCATCCCTCATGATTTGGCCATACACTTTGTATTTCTTTTTTGTTACTGTGGTCAGCAGTTCATTAGGGGCCCCATTGCCTTGTGATCCTGTTTCAAATTTCCTCTATTATGATGCAGTCTTTGTATGTGATACCTAAGATTTATAAAATCATTTATTCCTACAAATAAAAAAGGCTTGTCTATCTTGTGATTCTTACTCAAATCTTCAGGAAAACTCTTGCCTACAAATGTGTAGCTTTGTTTCTGGATTTTTAAATAAGATCTTTAATAATACACTTACCCCCCATAATCACTTCTGTATTTATGGTCAGTGTATGGATTTCTTTTTTACTCAGATTCTGATGGCCAGTGTGTTAGTGTAGGTAGTGGCTATCTTGCTGGGTCATGGTCCAATGATGCATGTGATTCCAAGTTCAGATTTCTTTGCCAGCAACCTACCAATATAACATCTTCTACAACAACATCCCAACAACCCACCACACAACCAGCCTTGCAGTGTGCCAGTGGTTGGCTGGATGTGGGAGATAACCAATGTGTTCAGGTAGTTGATTAAGGTAGATTTATTGGAAATTTATTTATTTTCTTATCTATTTCAAATTGTTCAGTAACCCAAATTTAATTACTACCCAAGTTGTTTAACTACCAAATGTCATGAAGGTTCACAATACACTTTAGTTATTGGTAATCTAACTAAATGAAGACTTGAGATTTAGTGATTGGTAATCTAACTAAATGAAGACTTGAGTTTTAGTGATTGGTAATCTAACTAAATGAAGACTTGAGTTTTAGTGATTGGTAATCTAACTAAATGAAGACTTGAGTTTTAGTGATTGGTAATCTAACTAAATGAAGACCTGAGTTTTAGTGATTGGTAATCTAACTAAATGAAGACTTGAGTTTTAGTGATTGGTAATCTAACTAAATGAAGACTTGAGTTTTATCAAAAGCTAAAGCAATTTATTGTAACCCTCTTTTATTTAATATTGCCCATAACTGAATTAGGAGTTTGGTGGTCAAGGGGTACAACACTTGGTTTCCAAACAGAGGAATCTCAAGTTTAAATCCTGGTATACTAGGTCCTTCCAACTGACAGGTTGGGAACATACTAGGTCCCTCCAACTGACAGGTTGGGAATGTACTAGGTCCCTCCAACTGACAGGTTGGGAACATACTAAGTCCCTCCAACTGACAGATTGGGAATGTACTAGGTCCCTCCAACTGACAGGTTGGGAACATACTAAGTCCCTCCAACTGACAGGCTGGGAACATACTAGGTCCCTTTAACTGACAGGTTGGGAACATACTAGGTCCCTCCAACTGAAAGTTTGGTAACATACTAGGTCCCACCCACTGACAGGTTGGGAACATACTAGGTCCCTCCAACTGACAGGTTAGGAACATACTAAGTCCCTCCAACTGACAGGTTGGGAACATACTAGGTCCCTCCAACTGACAGGTTAGGAACATACTAGGTCCCTCCAACTGACAGGTTGGGAACATACTAAGTCCCTCCAACTGACAGGTTGGGAACATACTAAGTCTCTCCAACTGACAGGTTGGGAACATACTAGGTCCCTCTTTTTTTTTTGTTGTCTGTTAATGTGACATTTATTCTTAAATTTTTTACTGTTTCATATTCCTCCATTATGAAGTTTAATGCTGGCAATAACAGTGTACCACAATTAAGTTGGCATGAAGCTTCTGAAAATTGCAAAAATGTCGGAGCCAGTCTTGTCAGTTTTCACAGTGCACAAAGTATCATCAAAATTCTGGACACACTGAGGTAATTAAGCTAAAAATAATTATACTTGGCTAGAAATTTTTTTTTAATATAAAGTAATTTCTTCTATTGTTATCATTTTGTTTTAGCTCTCTCTTATGTTATTAAAATTATAAGTTAGGTTAATCTTTTCCATTTGATGCCTAAATTAAAAGGCAGATAAATTAGAACATACCTTGATGTGGGTGTCTTAACACAATGCCCAACAACCTTAAACTCCTGTGTTGGATATTTATTACATTTTGAAAGAGTTACATTCATGTCTTTCCTTTGTAAACCATTTTACCTTTGACTTATGTTGTCTTTGGTCAAATTTTCTGCAACAATGTATATAATAATATAAATATTTCACTTTACATCACTGTTGAAACCAAACTCATAGGATTTCATTATTTATGATATTTTACAAATTAAAAAAAGAATAGTTATTGAAATGTTGAATTTTGTGATTTAAATACAAAATATATGCAGCTATGTCTGTGCTGAATTTGGCAAAGCATGTAGGTTGTGGCCAGAGGAAATACTGCATTCTTCACTAATCTTTGGACTTAAAGACAAGCCTTATTATTTGCTTTTGAATCTATGCCTTGTTTGAAGACTTTTTGTTGCCCATATTCCATTAGTTACAGATAATTAGTTTTAAAATTACACAATTGTTATGGTTGAGCATAAACTAATGTACAATAATTTGGAAATTAACTTGTAACTTTATTTTAAATATAAATTCTAGGCAAATTAAACCAGACGTTGGTAACTTGTGGATTGGATTGAACTGGTTTGATCAGTCTTCTGGTAATTGACAACCTTTTTATTTATATTATTTTTATATTTCTTATACTTTTTAGTTATATATTCTGTATTTCCATTTTCTGTCTCAGTGTTTTTAGATTAATAGATTCAGAATGCTGACTTAAAACATCTAACATAAACAGTGAATGTGCTAAAAGGGCTTGATTATTCAAAAAGTGTAAAGGGCCTTTACTTAAGCCCATGGAATTATGATTCTGTTATCGTATAATTAGGACCCATATTGTTCAATACTTTATGATCAGCTCCATAACAGGACAATTTTTCTTATGCTGAACTCTACACTAATACAACTTAAGTTTATAAGAAGAAAAAACACACTATTATTAATCTCCTTTAATGCTAATGCCAAAAACTGTTTTCACTGTTGACAGGCTATTCATGGGCAGATGGGTCAGTCTTAAATTTTGTCAGTTGGGCCATTGGTCAGCCCCAGACAACTAAAGATGATATCTGTGGTGAACTTTTGACTGTGTCTGGAAAAATGGGGCTACAATCTTGCTCTCAACTGAAAGGTTGGATCTGTGGCATACAGAAAGGTAAGAGAAACATTACAAAAGTATTTATCCAGTGAATCTGTCTTTTAAAAAACAAATGAAACAATTTTTCAGTTCTTAAATAGAAGTTCACTTGTATGTTTTAGCCTGAATCAGACTGTTTTCATTCTATGAACTAGTTTCTAATTATTTCATTGGGGTGGTGAAGATCAACTGACTAATTCTTTTATAGTAGAACTAATGTGAATTAACTAATTGGTTATTTTTTAAATTGATTCTTGTGTTGTTAGGTAAAAGAAATAATTGTACCATATAGACATACAGACAGACATCTAAAGGCACTTCATTTTTTTTCATCTAAATAGGCAAGCCAGTTGTAAATGTTCCTGCTGTAGTTTATCCACAGCCAGATAAAGGTAAGCAATACAAAGAACTTTTTTTTTTCTTGTGCAATACTTTATACAAACAACGCATAAGGAATACAACCAATACAACTTCTTTGATCTTGGTTTGATTTCAAGTCTAATAGATCAACCTTAATTCAATTAAAGAACTTTTACCCATAAAGAAATTAAAGTAATGATTTGATTAGAATTTCTTTGCTTCAAAAAAAATATTCTGATATAAAAAAAAAATAATTTTTTTTTTAGTCTACTTTTACAACTTGCTTGTCCTTCTTGTGATCTGTTTATTTGATCAGATGGGAAGTGTTATAATGGTCAAGACATCTGGATCAAGTATAAGGGCAACTGTTACTACATCTCAGATGGTCAGGGCGGAGCTGACCGCTCCTTGACCTGGAGGGAGAGTAGAGACTGGTGTGGGATGCACAACGCTGACCTGGTGTCCATTAACAGTGCAGAGGAAAATCTCTTCCTTCAAGGTTTGGTTAGTACATGGAAATATCATTTAGGGATTGAACTAAAGTTCACAAATATTGTAGACTCTTTCACCAGTGTCTAAGCTATTTGACTAGGCTGTGTGCAAATAATTTTCTTATTTCTCATAAACCTGACCTAAAGACCAAAATAACTTTTCTTTTCAAAGATACCTATTGGAAAGTAAATGTAATGTCTAGAGTCTATATTTGGACCAGGATTCAGTCTATTGGTCATAGCTCTCCAGCCACATTATAGTTCTTCCGTTTTAGAAGGAAACAAAGATGAAGATCAATGCTTGATAAAATGTGTTGTTCCTCTAAGAAAAACACATTGAACAATTAAATGATCAAAGATTAATGACACATAGCCTTGTCAAATTCCCCTCATTATTCTACATCAGCCCGTTGGTTGAGTGGTTCTCACTAAAGACTTGAATTTTGATTGTCAGGACTTTTAGTGCACCCCTGAGTCCACCCAACTCTAATAGGCACCTGACTTAAGTTAGGGAAAGTAAAGGTGGCTGGTTGTTGTGCTGGCCACATGACACCTGCTCATTAACCATTGGCAAAAAAAAAACAGATTACCTTAATTTCATCTAACCTATAGATCGCAAAGTCTTAAAGGGGAGTTTTGCTATCCTAAAATTAGAGGCTTAGTCAAAGCTCTTTTTAAATAACATTTCCTTTTTTTTTCTGTTCCTGTTAGTTGATCTATGGGATTCCAGCACAATCTGTTTGGATAGGTTTGAATGAGCTGGAAAGAAACAGTGGATACAGGTCAGGTGTTTGTTGAAAAAAAAAGTTATGTTATAGATGTAGTACACTTTGTTTGTTGAAATATAAAGTTATATTATAGATGTAGTGCAGTTGGTTTGTTAAAAATTGTTATAAATGTAGTGCAGTTTGTTCGTGCGGTTTGCACACTGGACTGTCGTTCAGATTCATCGATGGTCCCGGGTTCAAACCCTGCCCGCTCCCATCACCCATCGTCCTGTGGAAGGCTTGGACTAGGAAGTAATTATCTTCAACTCTGAAGGAATATCAGAAACTTATAAAACATTTTACAAACATTTTAATACAGGCTGTGAATCTTTGAAGAATAAAAAAATAATATTATGTATTACAGTTAAATCTTATGTTATATAAATGTATATGGCTCCTTCTGTCTCGGAAGACAATGGATGCGACTAGATGAGTCACTGGCTTTGGTTTCATCTTGAGACAAGGCAGAATCTGGATTGACTGGTCAAGCCAATACTGGAGCGGAAGATTTTGCAAAATCTTATATTAAACTTACAAATATTTAAGCTTTGGCTGTTTCAGCTACACTTACTTCCAATCTATGGACTCTCTGGATCAAACAAATTAAGTTAGTCAAGTCAAATTCCATGTAACATTGTTTGATGACATTAGGCTACATTTTTTAAAACAATTTTTATAGTAACAAAACACTTTCCTTTCTTTAGTTGGTCTGATGGTAGCCCACTTGGCAAATGGGGTCTGAATTGGAATGTGAATGAACCAAACGATGAAGGTGGCTTTGAAGCTTGTGCTGAGCTTTTGGTGAGAAATGGTAAGTTTTTAAATCAGAAAGAAATGGAAGTTATGTTAAATAAAAGCATTAGAATTTCTACATTGTGGTAACAGTTGAAATTGAATTGTAAAAAGTAGTCTGTTTTGACTTAAAGTAAAGTGAAGTTACCCTTTTCAGACCTTGCGATCTATGGGCAGATGATGTAAAGGTCATCTGTTTCGGTGACCCACAGAACAAGTGTGTTAAATTATGTGGCCAGCACAATGACCTACCAGTTACCTTTACTTTCCCCAACTAATGTCATGTACCCACTAGAGCTGGCTGGACTCATAGGTGCTCTAACAATCCCAAAATTAAAAATCCAAGTCCTCACCAAATTCGAACTCTCGACCTCCAGGTTTGGAAGCCAAACACTTTACCACTCAGCCACCGCAACTTCTACATTTACAATGTTTTGATTTCATTATTATTTATTCAAATATGCTTGGAAAAAATTACATGGTTTAATTTGTAATGGTTCATAAAATATGTTTTAATATTTATTTTTCAAACATTTAATAAAAAAATACTTATAGGTACCAATGTTGAATATTAGTGATATAATGTTAGAATGTTATTTCTAATGTTAGCTATTATTTAAAAATTACAGATTCACTGATTTACT
Organism: Biomphalaria glabrata; assembly: GCF_947242115.1. Taxonomy (NCBI): domain Eukaryota; kingdom Metazoa; phylum Mollusca; class Gastropoda; family Planorbidae; genus Biomphalaria; species Biomphalaria glabrata. Next base: position 38,631,113 of record NC_074718.1, on the reverse strand, counting down.
TATTTTTCACACCAACAGGAAAATGGAATGACCAGAACTGTGCTAAACATCAAGGATTTATTTGCAAACAATTAGCATCAGGAGGTAACTCTAGCCAAAATGTCCCCCCTATAAGACCAGATGGAAACTGTCCACATGAATTTGTCAAATTTGGCCAAAAGTGTTTCAGGTAAACAAAAAATGGATCAGATTTTATTTTCTTCAAAATTATCATTTGTTTTTATATATTTGGATTTCTGAGGTGTATAGTTCATGTGTAGGTCTTACAAATGCAGTAATATGTAAAGAAATTCCTAGAAAACAATTAGACTGATGGGTATGATGGTAAGAAGTGAAAGATTCCCTGGAAATACATTTTTTTTTTTAAAGTTCAGGAAACTTAGAATTAATCTCAGGTGGATGTCTTAGAATACAAGCTATATTGTCAGACATTTACACAACAGAAGAGTACACATATTCAAGTTTGGTTTTACCAGAAGACCATGATTTTAAGAGATTGGTTCATTGCAATTGACCCTCCTGTAACATTGCACTGGACAATATATATAACACAACAATCTTGTTTTTGGGCATTTTTTATTTAAATTAGATAATCCCATCTCTAAATTGAGACTTACTTTGAAATAAAAGGGTTCAAGTCATATTCAGAGCACATGAAAAAATAAAAAAGCAATGTGGTATCTAAAATTTGAAACATAAATAAAAGCACAATTTTTTGTTTCTGTATTCAAACACCTTTTTTTTTAAACCTTGGTATAGAGTTATGGGCCTTGACAGAGCTGACAACAAGCTGCCTTGGAAAGATGCATATACTTCCTGTAGAAATATGAAAGTTTCTGCCAGCAATAACTACACTGTAGACTTAGCCAGTATCTCATCAGATCTAGAGAATGGTATGTTGCAAATTATGTTTGTTTAGTTTTTGAACAATTACGTTGCTTAAGTTTTTTGTGTCAATATTGGAAACTAGTTTCAGTATGCTGAAAAACAAAACTCTCAAGATTACATGCACTAAATAAATGTTTATGAATCCAAACATATTTATGTCTTACCCAGCTGTATGGTACAATTACTGCTGATCATCTTCTTACTTGCCTGAATTGTACAGTACAATGCACTTAGACTTTATCTACACCTCAACCCAGCTTACATTCACTTTATTATGAAAATCAAAATAAGTCTTTTTTTTTTAGACCTGGATGATTTGGTTTAGGGATTGTTTTCTCTAAAGTACAAAAAATTTTCGTTGTTTTACTTAGTTATAGATAGCTATCACTCTCTTGATATCTTCTGACTAGTGAATCATAAAACCAACATCTTTTCTTACTAGCAGAGTGTTCACAAAAATCATCAATGATATAAGAATACCCATTTTTTTCTGAAGTGTGACTTGTGATTTTATTGATTATTGTCAAGAATTTTTTATTTTTTGCAGATCTTTCAATTCTATTCTCATTTTATGCTTGCTTTTGCCTAGCTTATCTCATGCTCACTGGGCTTGATCCAATCCCTTTTATTTCATGCTTAATGGGCTTGATCCAATCCCTTTTATCTCATGCTCACTGGGCTTGATCCAATCCCTTTTATTTCATGCTTAATGGGCTTGATCCAATCCCTTTATCTCATGCTTACTGGGCTTGATCCAATCCCTTTTATCTCATGCTTAATGGGCTTGATCCAATCCCTTTTATTTCATGCTTACTGGGCTTGATCCAATCCCTTTTATCTCATGCTTACTGGGCTTGATCCAATCCCTTTTATTTCATGCTTACTGGGCTTGATCCAATCCCTTTTATCTCATGCTTAATGGGCTTGATCCAATCCCTTTTATTTCATGCTTACTGGGCTTGATCCAATCCCTTTTGTCTCATGCTTACTGGGCTTGATCCAATCCCTTTTATTTCATGCTTAATGGGCTTGATCCAATCCCTTTTATCTCATGCTTAATGGGCTTGATCCAATCCCTTTTATTTCATGCTAACTGGGCTTGATCCAATCCCTTTTATTTCATGCTTACTGGGCTTGATCCAATCCCTTTTTATCTCATGCTTACTGGGCTTGATCCAATCCCTTTTTATCTCATGCTTACTGGGCTTGATCCAATCCCTCTTTGAACATGTGTGGGACGGGATGAGGTTTCCGTGCGCTCTTTAGGCTCTCAGTAAGCACAGCTCACCCAGAGTCAGGTTTTAAACTTAATCTCCCCCTAATATGTAGCCAAAAGGTTTCAGCCAGTTATCCACCCTTTTTACATTTTCTATGTCTGTAGACTGCAAGCAAGCAAGACTTAAGGATGTCACTTTGTATTTTTTCATTAGGTAGAAGAAATAAATAAATCATTGCTTTTAAAATTTGTTGTTGTATTCCAGCCTTTATAACCACTTTATTAGTGGACAAAAAACAACCTGCCTGGATTGGCTTGAAGCGACGCATTGGAGGTCAGCTGTACTGGTCAGATAATGAAGATCTTCATTTTGAAAACTGGAACACTGGAGAACCAAATATGGCAGTCACAGATGTAAGTTAAGTTAAGAATTGATTTTGCTCACCAAATATTGCGTATATTTATTTCTTATTTTACCTGCTTACATGTTAAAATTCTTAGATTAAAACAATTATTTATAAAAAAAATAATATTAAATACAAGTAAAGAAATATGAAAAAAAAACAATTTTTGAAATATACATTTAAAAAAATTAAACTTAGTAGTCTATAGGTCTTTTCAACTTAAGCCTTTTGTAAACCAATCATACTGGCTAACATGAAGTCTGCAACTTTCAAAAGCTTACCATATCACCATCAATATTCTAATGTTGTCTGGCAACAAAGGTTATTATAGTGACAAAGTTATAACAGGAGTCTGTTCTTGAGTGCCACATCTGCTACTGGGATGTCTTTCAAAAAAGAATTTACATTTACTTTACAAACAAAACTTTGCAGTCAACCTCCCTTATCCAGGAAATATTTCTGGTCTAATTATATTTGTCATTTAATTTCTCTTGCCTATTGACTTTTTCCTCTGATTTTGTGCTGTCACAACAATGAATTATATATATATTATTTCTGTGATGACTTATAGCCACTAAATAGACATAATCTGCTCACACTGAGATTCTGATATGAGCCCGTTGATGGGTAGCCAAGTGGCACTCAGCCCTTACCTACACACCTTTTATCTTATATAAACACATCGTATCTACACACATCTTATCTTATCTACACACATCTTATCTTATCTGCACACATCTTATCTTGTATAGACAGACATGTAGTTGAGAGGCTAAGTGAGCTTGAACTTGGCTTGGCTACCTATGAAGGATGCTTGAGGTTCGACACCCGACTCGAGCAGAGTTGTATTTACTGAGTCCCAGATACCCCGTCCACCCACTGGCCCACAAACAAGATTGGACCGTAGTGCTCTGTGGCCCACAAACAAGATTGGACAAAAAGCGCTCTGAGCATGCTATAATCATGGAAGTAGCGCTATATAAAAGCTATAATTTATTTATTTATCTACACACATCTCATCTACACATCTTATCAAGACATACACCTTATGTATAAATTTTGAATTTTTTAGGAAGGCTGTGTATTCATTGATGGCTCCAACACTTCAGCTGGCAAATGGGGTGATGAGGTTTGTGGTCAGGTGATGGCTTATGTGTGCCAGGGTTGGACAGGTATTGGGCTGTTAATTGGCTTTTAAGAAGTTACACTAAATAAATAGTTCTACTTTTAAAATTTATTTCACTTTATTGTTCACTATAACAACTATTCCTGTAGATCCAACAATACCACCTGTGTTTGTCCCCCCATCTGCCAAATGTGATACCACACAAGGGTTCCAGGTATTTGGCACATCTTGTTTCAAGTTGGTCAATCAGAGTGCAACCTGGCAACAAGCTCAACAAGGCTGCAAAGACATGGGAGCTAACTTGGTCTCTGTTCTGAATGCTTTTGATGCTGCTGAGTTACTGCTCCTGATTAGAGATTTTGACTTTGGTGTTTGGATAGGCTTAAATGACATCCAGGTTTTTTAATTTTTATATTTTACACTTAAATGAATAACTTTAACGTTGTCATGTTCCAGATACCTATTAGATTGAAAAACATATTTAAATAGCCTTTTTATAATTAGTGCTATTTATCTTTTCATCTTATATAATATAGACGTTACTTCAAAAAAGAAGATGATTACGTCTTACGCGTCATGCATCTAGTCATACATGTTAACCAATGACTTAAATTCTGCCAAGTCACTGGTTTTCCTGGCTGCCTCAGGCAACCCATTCCATGCTCTAATAGCACTTGGGAAAAAGGGGCATTTGTACAATTTTGTCCTAGCATATGGAATGAGGGAAGTGCCTTTAGTGTCTTTCTGAGTATTTTATTAGATTTTGTTTTTGTATTTAACTATGGTTCAGTGTTCTACGTATAATTGCTACTTTACTAAAGGATTTCTAAATTTAGTGATTTTACTAAAGGTGTGTTACTCTAGTCAAATGTGAATATTCTTTAGTTATGAATCTCACTGCTCTATTTTGTGTCTGTTCCAGTTTCTTAATATTTTCTTGAGTTGAGGGGTCCCAAACAGAGGATGCATATTCTATTAGGTTAAATAACTTTTTAGTTTTATGTTCTTATTTGAATTATAGAAATTTCATTTAATAAACCCTAATGCTTTGATTTTTTGAGAGTTCCATCAATATGGGGATTCCATGACAGTTTTTCATTATTATAATGCCTAGGTATTTTTCGTTTTTAGTCTATGTTGCTGGTTTACCATGAATAAGATAAGTGGAATTAATTTGTTTTAGTTTTTTTGTTACTCTTAATAACTGACATTTTTTCTGGGTGGAAAGACATTGTATAATTTGATTCCCATTTCTGTAATTCATCTAATTCTCTTTGTAAAATTTCTGTATCTTGTGTTGTTTTTATTGTTCATTATTATGCCATCGTCTGCAAATAATCTGACTTATTTGGTAAATCATTTATGTAAATTAAAAGTAGTGGACCTAAGACTTTTCCTTGGGGTACACCTAAGTTTACTGTTATTGGTATTCATTTAGAGCCATTTATTATTATAGTTTGTTCTCTCCCTATCAGAAAATCCTTAATCCGCTGATGCAATGGACCATCAATGCCAAAATATTTTAATTTTTTAAGCTAACTATGGTGGTGAACTTTGTCAAAAGCCTTGGAAAAATCTATTTGCTCACTATTATCTAAACCTTTGGGAAAATCATCAATTAGTCCTATTAGTTGTGCTTCACATGATCTATATTTCCTAAAGCCATGTTGGTATGGAGTAAGACATTATGTTTGTCTAAGTGGTTTATGATGTTGCTACATATTATGTGTTCTAGGATTTTACATGTGATGCTGGTATGTGATACTGGTCTGTAGTCTATTGGGTCAGATTATTCTCCTTTTTTAAATAGGCGGGCAAATTATTTTATGTTGAAATATTTTAAAATTATTCTATTAGATAAAATGTACAGACATAAAGGCTTGTTCTAATTATTAAGTTTTGCTTTTTAGGTTGTTTCTCTTGTCTTTTCTAGACCCCAGGCACGTATGTTTGGGACAGTGGATATCCAGTGACTTACACTCAATGGGGCCAACATCAGCCACTGGATGAATCTGGATGGGGCTGTGTGTACATGACGAAGAATGGATATTTCAACAATGGATACTGCTCCGGCACTAGGGCCTTTGTTTGTAGACTGGATTATGGTGAGATGTTAGATATATCATAGTTACAAGTAAGGGTAAAAACTCAAAATGCCAACCCCTTTTTTAAAAAGTAAACTTTATTTATTTTGGCAGGCAGGACTCTACAACCACACCAGGCAATTTAAAACGAATAGAAGTATTCCCCTGATAGGGCAATCATCCAATTCTTTAAGGATCCTAATATTTCTTTATAAACATTGATAGCTTTAAAATACTATATATTTTTTTTTAGTTGGCTTTGAAAGCTTTTAAATATTTTTTTTTATTTATTAAAGACTAAACAATTTTGTCATACTAGTCTATATTTCAATAAAGTTAGTTTTAATATTGATTTATTGCCCCTATACATCATTGAAATATTGTCTTAGATAATATTGTGGGTTATCATTTTGTTTTTTGTTATTAGGAAGAAAACAATTGTTTTTTTATTTTTTTACCGTCTGAAAAGTCCTCACATAGCAAATCATTAAAAACTTTCTGATTATAAAAATAAGTATTGTAATATTTACTTTACTTAATACCAACATTTTTTTAAGATAACATAAAAGTCTTTTAAATTACTGCATTTTCCTATGTAGTGACTTTTAATTAGTTTCAAAAAAAGCTAATTCAAAATATTTCTTGTCCTACACACTTGATGTAGGTTATGTTTATATGGGTTTCAAATATAAAATCAAGAAATGCTTTTCATATTAAAGCCATTATTTTTTTTCTTATTCTCATTTAATGAGAACAGTAATCAATATTTTAATTTACTCCTTTATTTTTGACTTTCGCAGAACCTGCTCAGTTTACACCATCCAAGCTTAGTGGGTACTGTGCCAGCCATGAGTTTACTTTAGTTGGCACTATCTGTTACTTGCTGATGACCAATCAAAGTGTGAGCTATGACACTGCTTTGAAAGAATGTAGAAACAGACAAGCCACTCTAGCTTCTGTTCATGTAGACAGTAACACCTTGAATATATCTGGCACACTGGACATTTGGATAGGATTACGCCAAAGTCTTAAAGGTTTCTTTTTCTTTAACTTCTTTCTAATGTCTAATTTGAGGTAGTTATAGTCTTTGTTCTTTTTTAATTTATGTTTCTGAAGACATTAAAAGTCACACCAAAAAAATCTTCTTAAACAGTTATATTTGCTTGGTATTTTTTTGGTAAATTCCATATTTCAATAACAAGTCAGCTAAAACTCTCTTCATGAGTGTTATGGAGTGTCCGTGTGAGTTCATAAGGTGACTGTGGGAGGAGGTTATCCATTGGTTGTGAATGATGCAACATAGGTGGCATTGTTGTCCTTTGGTGTTAGTTAGGGGAGACGACTCCAGAACATGAGCCTAAACAGTTGTGTTATTGAAGATTTTGTCAAGAAATAATTTTACCAAAATCTTCTACATTTATTTGATTTCATATTTAGTTGGTTTTATCTGTATTATTAATAAAGTATTAACTTAGTATTGTTCACAAGGAAGTTATTCAAGTTATTGGAAGTTTTATTAGTTAAGATCTATAACACCTACATAGGTTTAGTTGTCTACAATCAGTGCAATTCCAGCAGGCAACGACCAGTAATATTGGGCCTATAGTTGTTTTGTTGTTTATTTCTTTGTAAAAGAATATTTTTATCCATTGTTCAGGAGGCTTTTACTGGGATGATGGATCAGCTGTGGACTTTACTGAATGGTCATCTGGTCAGCCGGATTGGTCAGGGTTTGATGAAGTTGACAAAGGGTGTGTTGCAATGAACAGCCAAGGGAAGTGGACCAACAGACATTGTCAAGATCAATTAGGGTTTTTGTGTTCAGCACCTAGAAGTGAGTTCAAATCATACCTTTCAGTTCTGATATGTTTAATACAGGCCTACTGTTTATTAATATACTAGAACCAGTGCTTTTTTGGTTACGGTACGCACAGGTATGGCGTACTGGCACCTTTTTTAATGTTGGGAAAATATTAATACTTTTTTTTGTATTTTAACATTCATTATTAATTTATTAGTAGTTAAAAGTTAGGCAATGCACCACTTAGTACAAAAAAAAAAAAAAGCACTGACTAGAATAACATCAGACTAAAATTTTAGACTATCTTACTACAATTAAACTTTGAAATTGACTACATTTTGATAATCAATTTACTTTAAACTTCATTTGGCCAAGAAAGTTTTTGCACTAAAAATATATTAATATAATAATGTAGTGAAGTCAAACAGCAAGGTGGCTTAGACTTAACTAGATTAAGATCGAGCTTCAAGCTGTCACCATAGAATATCAATGTCTGCAGCCTCTTTCCAACTGGTGTTCATTGTCCTGAAGTTCTCCATAACATTGCAGCCTCATATTATTGGAGGATGTCCCTGTTTTGTTTTTCTATGTATCGGCCTTCATGTTAATCTCTGTGGCATTTACGTCTCGAGAGACTATCTTTTCCCTTTGCAACATCTTGTGTGACTAAAGAGGCCAATCCTTGATACACAGTTGCGATCGCAGGTTGGGCATATGTAATCACCAGGCGCCGTTGCATTTTCACCCTTCTTTCTGCTTCTGTTGTGTATGACATCTGCAATTCCTGACCCTTCCTTTATGCTCACTCTCCATGTGGATCTATCCAGTGCCACCTCTTCTCAGCTGCTAGTGTCAATTTTGATGAGCTTCATGTTGTGTTTGCATAATGTATAATGTAAAAGTGGGCGACCAGCGGCTCTCCTGCCTTCTATTAGAATGCCTTACAGAATGTCTTGTGGAAGTCGACCTACTGGCATTCTACGAAGGTGGCCAAGCCAGCCAAGGCGCCTGCCGCTGATAACAGAGCGTATGTCCTGGAACCCTGCTCTTCGTAGCACTTTTTCATTGGTTATCTTATCTTGCCACCTTATTTTAAAGATCCGCCTTAGGCATCAGAGGTGGAAGACATTCAGCTTTTTTTTCTGCCATGAGTAGGTTGACCATGTTTCACTTCCGTACAGCAAGGTGCTCAACACAGAGGTCCGGTAGACTAGGGCTTTAGTACTGTTAGTCAGCAATATGTTGTCCCAGACTCTTTTCTGCAACCGTGTTGTTGGATATGATGGAGCCAAGGTAACAAAACTGATCAACAATTTCTAGTGGTTGGCCATTAATGCTTACTTGAGGTGCAGTGTTTGTGTTTTGGACAAGTATCTTAGTCTTGCTTGGACTGATGTTTAAGTCATGTTAATCTTGCTTTGACTGATGTTTAAGTCATGTTAGTCTTGCTTTGACTGAGGTTTAAGTCATGTTAATGCTACCCTTGAAACAAAGGAAAAATTTAGTCATATCTTCATTTCCTGGTGGAGTGCCCACTTAGCATAAGATTGCTTTTTATATGATTTGATCTCTGTCATCTTAGCCATTTCCTGGTGGAGTGCCCACTTAGCATAAGATTGCTTTTTATATGATTTGATCTCTGTCATCTTAGCCATTTCCTGGTGAAGTGCCCACTTAGCATAAGATTGCTTTTTATATGATTTGATCTCTGTCATCTTAGCCATTTCCTGGTGGAGTGCCCACTTAGCATAAGATTGCTTTTTATATGATTTGATCTCTGTCATCTTAGCCATTTCCTGGTGGAGTGCCCACTTAGCATAAGATTGCTTTTTATATGATTTGATCTCTGTCATCTTAGCCATTTCCTGGTGGAGTGCCCACTTAGCATAAGATTGCTTTTTATATGATTTGATCTCTGTCATCTTAGCCATTTCCTGGTGGAGTGCCCACTTAGCATAAGATTGCTTTTTATATGATTTGATCTCTGTCATCTTAGCCATTTCCTGGTGGAGTGCCCACTTAGCATAAGATTGCTTTTTATATGATTTGATCTCTGTCATCTTAGCCATTTCCTGGTGGAGTGCCCACTTAGCATAAGATTGCTTTTTATATGATTTGATCTCTGTCATCTTAGCCATTTCCTGGTGGAGTACCCACTTAGCATAAGATTGCTTTTTATATGATTTGATCTCTGTCATCTTAGCCATTTGTCGAGTCACTCTTTGCCTTCTCTTGATTTTCGCACATGACTTGCATGTCTCACATGCATATGTCACTGTTGGACTGATAATTGTGTTAATTAGGTGGATATTTGTGTCCAGACCAACATCTTAGCTTGTCCAGATAGGCCATAACTTGGAAATGGCCCCTGCCTTTCTTATTCGGCATGCTTCATCATGGTAAACATCCCCATTGAAGGTGGCAAGTAGTCCAATTTTCTAAGAGCTTAAAATATTATATATTTATAAATATGGGAACCTTGTTAAACTGTCTTTAAACATATTAGTCATATGAGATATTTCTAGTTACATGCCAATGTTAAATAGTTTAAAGCATTCAGCTTCTTACTAGATTTGTGTAAATTGATGAATTTCGCTATAAAAAAAAGATTTTCTTGTTTGTATGATTTACAGTATTTGCTCATGATATAGAAAGAAATTTCTTAATGTGTATTTTTGTTTATATAATGTAGCATCTAACACAACAGCCATTTTTGTGTTAAAGGTTTTGATATAGATCACCCTGAGTTAACAATCTCATCTACAACATCCAGTTCTGTGACATTGGTTACATCAGTCGCATCTAGCTCTGTGACATTGGCTACATCAGTCGCATCTAGCTCACTGTCCACAGCCATTAGCAGATCTACACTTGCAACTACTCAGTCCAGCATGCAGTCATCGCTACCCAGCGTACAGTCATCCACTGGTAACATTGTAACCCAAGCTGCAGGTAAACATATCTCACCTTTTTTTTTCTTTAAGTCTTTAAAGTGAGATGAAACATAACAAGAAAATAGACAAATCTGCATACATATCAAATAGCTAACTTAATAATGATCACCTCCAAAAAAAAGCTTAAAATGTTATACTGTTTAAATCATATAGCAGCTATGAGGTAGTGGGTAGTGGGTTTCATTATGCGAGTCCCATGGTCATGTTGACTGTTGTTCTGACTTATCCATGGTCCTCGGTTCAAACCCTGCCCTCTCCATCCCCCGTCGTCCTGCTTTGGACTAGGAAGTAAATTATCTTCACCTCTTAAGGAATATTTGAAACATGGAAAACATTTTACAAAACAAACTTTTTATAAGCCTTTGAAAGAATTTAAAAATTTAAATGCATCAAATTCATTCATTGTATGTTACTTGTTAGAAGTTGATGCTAAATTGAGTGTCTATGTTTACATTTACAGCATTATTGCTAGTACCCACTGAAGCTTCTATATGTAATGTGTTTATGTTGTCCACTTGTCTTTGTGAGAGATAAACAATTAGATAGAGCCATCGTTTGTCTAATACATGCCTAACGGCTGTCTGTGTCGGCTCTATCGAAGTTGTTAGTGAACAGATGCTGCGAGGGTGGGGGAGGGGCTAGCTGGAGCTTGTGACCTTTGACCACTGGGGTGGTAATTTGCATACGGGCGAAATGACTCTGGATCAGAAGAATGTTTTTATGGACATTCCGATGGTCTAGAGGCTAGTTTGGCTTGGTGCGTTATCGCTAGGCGGTGGTGTCGAATCCAGTGTCACAGGTTCGAGCCTCGGTCGGCGCATGCCCTTATTTTCGTAGCATTTTAATTCACTACTTTCTCTCTTAAAAACTTGGTCCCTGGTGCTGTTATTAATTTATGTTTAATATATGTAAGAACATTATTATGTGTAAATGGTGGTACATACATTGAAATGTCCTTTTCTACTTATGCTGATACATACAGAATGAGGGATTTTTTAAATTATTTTTTTTTACTGAAACTATTCTTCAAGCCTGGCTTATAGATACCTTGTTACACTACTTCACATCCATAAAGTAACTATAATGCAGATATTTTTTTTTTTCCAATTTTGTAACTGGTGTATTTAGGGCAGGGATTTCCATTCTTTTAAGATTCCTAAATAGAGTTTATAATTCAACACTACTGACTAATCTCTAAGTAACCTGTTGTATATTTGAACTGTTTTTAAAATCTGGTTAATTGTGTTTGAATTTGTATCTTTTTCACAACAGCCCATGGTTCCAAGTTGGATTCTGGGGACATTGCAGGTATTGTCATTGGTGTCATCCTGTGCAGCATCGTCATTGTCCTTCTTTCTCTCTTCCTTGTGAAAAGATACGGCCACTTAAAGTCCTCCTTCTTGCGACAAGAAGCCTCTCGGAGCAAAAATTTTGAAAACAGCCTTTATGAAGCAACCCACAAAGACACTCTGTCCAAATTTGATGATGAGGTGGACGCAGTCAGTATCCTGGGCTTGGACAGCAGGGGTCACCATGTCAGTGTCAGCTACACAGCAAAAGACAGAAGTCTGTCTCTGAACCCTGCATCTGACATAAGGACGAGGGAGGACACTGCATCTTACATTCCCCTTGAGGATGAGCTGGGAGCTGGAACTCAAACATAACAACAAAGTAACTGTCACTTCACTCAGTAGCATGGACATGTTAACCAATATAAATAAGGCATATCACAGAGTTTTTTAAAAATGTAATTTTATAATTAATGTTACAGTTTTGCAATCTGATCAATTTGTGTTTAGTGTATTATTTCATCCCTGTTTCTTTTCGTTTGAACAAATTCCCCAAAACATATTTGACAATTTTTTGTTATCAAGGCTATAATTATGAACAATCATTTTTGATATTAGAATTTTAGAATATCTGTTTCTTTTAATATAATAGTAATTATGTGTAACAAAACAATAACAATATGGTCTAAATACTCACATGTCAGGCTGTCCTTATTTATTAAAGTTCATATCTTATTAATGTTAGTCAAGCTTAGGTCTTACATTTGTTCGTTTCTTCTGTGAAACGAACGGTTAACATTATTATTTGTACTTGTGATAACCGGTACCTGTTAATATTTGTGTAAATAAACTCAGTTTTCAGTGAGACCTAAATGCTTAAAGTGTCTGAAGAGTAATTGAATGTTTTAAACTATCACTATGTTATTGAACTTATTGATGCCTGTCTTGTCATTGAGAAAGTAGGCTACATGTTACATTTTTAGTAAATTCCTTTCAATTTAGAACCAATTATTAATTTAACATTCACAAAAACTGATATTTAAAAAATTATTTATTTGAAAATGTTTTATGAACTATACAAACAACCCTTTCATTTGATTATTGCTTGATCATTTTAACTATTTCATTCACTTTTGTATAGAACCTTGCACAAAAGTAAATTTTAATCTATGAGTCACTCTTTTGTGAGTTTTCAACCAAACTGCAAAAAAAAACACCTTTTTTTTTATCTGAAAACTTACTTTGAACTTTCTCTTTGTTTAATCATCAAAGTACAGGGTGTGAATGTAAAGGGTATGTGTGTATGTAAAATCTTTCAATTTTCTGGATGATCCATTGCAAAAGAAGATTCAGATTGTTTAAATTGTTAAAGGTTATTTGTTGTAGCTGTTTAATATTAGTCAAAATGTAATTTATTTTGTGGTCATTTAAAAAAAAAAATATATTATTATGGAAAGTGTTAATAACTGATCATCATTCTATTCAGTGTATTATTTATGTTTCAATATTACTGGATTCTTGTACACTCATACACTATTTATATTTGTATTCATTTTACTTGTATATAATTGTTGTAGGGAATGAAATGTTGAATAAGTGTAAAATGTGGAGACATATATATATATATATATATATATATATATATATATATAGGCCTACTCTTTTCCGCATAACTTCAATACATGATTCATTCACTAGAACTCAAATCTAGACACATGAATTATCTATCTACACCAGGGCTAGAATTAGGTTTCTGATACAAGAATAAACTTTTCACAAGGAGAGTTTAATAGCTGCCAACCCCCAGAGACACAAAGCTGATTTACACACTATTGGACGTGTGTGGACACTTTGTGTTTAAACATTGTGTTTATCTATGTAGAAATTTGTATTTTTTTTTTTCTACATGCAATTTAATCTTGATAAACCAAAAAAAAAAAAGTTACTGATAAAGTTTGCAAACTGTTTTTCTTAGTACATTGAAACATTAGAGCTGAACTATGTATAATTAATAGAGGAATAAAGGACTGAAAAAACAATTGTTTATTTACAATGTTCTTGTCAGTGTGTTGTATAACACAACAAACATATACAATACTTCATTCAATATGTTAACGTTTGAAAATTCCATTGTTACTATAAAACATTTTAAAATTCAAATAAGTTTTGTTTTTACATTGTCACAAACTATAGCAAAAGATATCTTTTGAGTGTACACATGGAAATGCTCATTCTTCATTAAAAACCCTTACTATGATTTTAACCCATGAAGAACTATAAAGATAAACTGAGGCACCATTTAGCCCTCACTAGCACAGAGTAAGGCTAATGGCATCTGAAAAATCTCTCACGAAGGTAGGACACACAGTTGTTGAGGCCAAAAAAAAAGCCCTGATTATAATTAATTAATTTTGGTTTAAAATCAAAATTCTATTTCTTTTTTTTTTTTGCTTTGGCAAATTTTGGACAAGATGTGCAAATATCCTGTGATGAATCTAGATGGGTGTTAATTATCCATTTCATTGAACAACATTCTAGACTAGAAGAAAAATACTCGGGCTAAGTGTATCTATATCGCAATCTAGTTTTTCAAACTAGTAAATAATGTGCATTGATGTTTTGAATTTTAATGTTTCCAAGCAATAGGACCTCATTTTTAGTAAGTTTTGGTGTATGCAAATGCAACTATAATGTGATGCGTACTTCAAATATATATATTTTATGCTTGTATTTTTGGTAACTAAAAAATGTATAAAATATTGGTTGAAATAAGACAAGAACAACTACAATGTGGAAACAATGTGAATTATCGTGAGATTTGTAGTAAAGAAAATCAATGGCAAAGGTTTCTTCATTTAACTCAAATAGTCTAAATAAGTAGCCAGATTATCTCCCTCTAAAAACTAAACATTCTTATTACAAAGCTTTTTCTTTTAATCAGTTTTCAGATAATGTTTAATTTGTGTCACACAATGACATGAAAAAAATAGCTGCCTTTAAGCACAAGGTAATAGTTGTTCAACTGTTGTGTCTTAATTTAAAAATACCCGAGATAAACTTGTCAAAACCTTGACAAAACACACATGCTATTGGGTAACAGATCTAGCCCAATCTTTATATAAAAAATATTCACAACATGCCGCATTACATTACATATATCAGAGTTAAGGTTAAAGTTCATAAGTCTCACAGTCATTGTTAGTCAGCTCATGAAGTTCCTTCTGAATCTTCACCAAATCTTCTTGCAGTTGTTGAATTCGTAATCTTCTGCTGTCTTGATGAGGAATGCTGGGATCGCCGCTTGCAACTTCCGGTCTCTCAGAACTAGAAACGGAAGAAATAAAGTGACCCGATGTGCAGGGGAGACAAACGGCGTTTTTACCAGACGTTACTTTTGGATGGATTTCAATTTGAGCTGCAATGTTATGACTTTGATTGGTGATATCAACTGGTGGCATTGTGGGAGCTGATGATGAGGCATAGCTTTCGTTGCAATACTGGGAATGTATGGAGTCTTCAAGGTCAGAAAAAGAGCTCAGCTCCTTAGAATCTGAGCAAGAAGCCTTGGAAAGAGGAGGCGAGGAATTTCCTTCCGAGGAATGATACGGGGATGTCTCTGCAGACGCAGCTTGAAGATTTCTGCAATTTAAACAAATGTCAGAATTGGACAAATCTTGTTTTTCCTTTTTGAAATCGGATACGAGGCACAGAGACGAAGAGTTCTTCGGGACGGCAGTCGTTGTAGCAGATGTTGACGAAGTAAAGTTATTAGCTAGTGGAAGATCTGGCTTGTGTTGCAGTGGACTGGGCGCACTCAATCTTCGGAGATTCTCCATACCCATCTTTCTATGCTCACACGGCAAGAGGTGGTTTGTATCACTCTGGCCGATGGAGGAGGAAAATGTAGTCAGCGGGCTGGCATTTTGCCAGGTAATAGCTTCTCTGCAACTGGATTCGCTTGACGGCATTAGCTTTAAGTGCCCAGCCTCGCTGCCAAGCACAGGGATGCTGACGTCATAGCATGGACTGACACAGCCAGCAGACGATCCTGCCAGGCTCTCTGTGTCTTCCACGTTGCTATTGCTGTCCTCTTCTACCATCTCGATGTGAAGCTGGTGGACAGCAAACAATTTGGCCTGCTTTGAGTTCAGCAGACGACCTTGCCAGCGATAATCCATACGGCGCCCCCTGCCGTCCAAATCGTCTCCAACAAAAGAGCTCTCTTTATGATTTGCATTGTATTTTAGGCTGCTTCCCCGTTTTAAGAAAACGTTTTTACTATTAAAAGTTTGTTTGGCATTATGTGACTTCGGCATTAGAGAGTTTTCCAAGCCACAGTTTTCTGCTGCATCAGCTGAATATATATAAGACAGAGCATTCGAACAAGTATTGCCCTTTGGATAATTAGTCCCCCCTCGCCCATCAAGAACTTCAAAATCTGAATTGTGAACAAAATTAGATTCAGAGGAAGAAAATGGTACAAAGGATCGAGGGGTCTCAAGCGACTGTCTTTTTTTCCTGACTCGGCTTCCTGCACCAATACTCCAACTTCTGGTTAATTTCTGTAAGGTACTCGAACCTCGTCTGCCCAATTCTCCCGCCTTAGAGCGCTTTTTGGTGACTGCTGCAGGTTTCGTAACAGATACAAATCCCATCTCTGTTAGAATGTCTTGCTTCTCAGTATAATCATACGTCATTCCTTCACCATCGGAGATTGAGCTACATCTATGGAAGAATATAGACATACATGTGATGAGCTTTCAAAGAAATCGAAGAATGTAAGTCTATAAACATGCCAATTTCAGACTTTGCAATCTATTTGGCAGATACAAAGTCATCTGTTAAAATAATATTTAGCGAGATTTTTTAAAAATCTCAAACACAGACCTCGACAGACATGCCCAATGTTTGTATCAGAATGTCAACTAGATCTATTAAAAACTGGGAAACCCAGCACTAATATTGAAAAGAAAACAATGTTTCTACCGAAAGTAGACTAGCCCTTGATACTCCATTAGCAATAGGGTATGAAACTTTCAATAGTAACAAGCAGTGCTTTTTTTTGTAACAATATAGGTGCCGGTACTCAGTGATGGGTTGCCTAACTTTTTACTACTAATAATAAATATTTAATGAACGTTAAAATGCAAGAAAAGTAATATTTTTTCCCCACATTGAAAAAGGTGCCGGTACGCCGTACTGGTGCGTACCGTCACACACAAAAAAAACACTGGTAACAAGACAAGTAAAATAAACAAAAATACTTTTTTTAAAAAAAGCAAACTATTAATGAGTTAATTTGCATCAATAATTTTGAAACAATCATGCAATTAATTTTTCAACCAAACTAATAATATTGAATTTGTGCGATAGGAAATATTTTTATTAATTGTTTTTATTCAGCTCAACATCCTTGCTTTTAGCGTTCACACTGCGATAAGATCCAATCATATTTGTGGACAAGTGGGAGCGAGGAGTTTATGGAAGAAGGTTTCCGTGCAACCTTTTCAAAAGCTATTTAAAAAAAAAAGCTGCTCGAATCTGAATTCTAACTCTAGGTCTAGAGCCTCCTTTATAGAAGGCCGACGTGTTAGCCACTGAGCTATTCAAGTACTTATAAAAATAGAAAGTTTATTGTTTTCTATTTTTATTTAAAATTTTTTAGCGAACGAACTTATTGCTTATAGAAGGCGTATTTCCTGTTAGCTTAGCACGTATTCTATATTACACAAAATTAACTAATTACAATTTATTGATTAACTAAGTCTTTTTTTTTTTTACTGATTCGTATGTTGTCATCGAAAAAGAATTAGCGTGCAGTTTCAACTTGATCCGAGAATGGGAAGTGGGAGAAATAACGTGTCCAAGATTCCACCCAGATAGACAGAGTGAGTTTTGTAATAAATGACATTCCTTATATAATGGGTTTCGAGCTAACCAAGAAAAACTGGATATTAATAATGATTTTTCTTTAGTGAAAATGCCTGTATCTTATAAGATAAAAAAAAATAATTCTTCCAGTAGTATGAAGCACTACTAAGAAAGATACACCCCCCCCCCCCCAGTCAATGCAACTTACTAGATATTTTGATAACCTACAAGCACATATTAATTAAGTTATTCCCCTTTTAACTTACCCATATCCTCTTTAAGGATGAGACATCAATGATGTTGTTATGGGGGATTACCCATATCCTCTTTAAGGATGAAACATCACTGATGTTGTTATGGTGGATTACCCATATCCTCTTTAGGGATGAGACATCAATGATGTTGTTATGGAGGATTACCCACATCCTCTTTAAGGATGAGACATCAATGATGTTGTTATGGGGGATTACCCACATCCTCTTTAAGGATGAGACATCAATGATGTTGTTATGGGGGATTACCCATATCCTCTTTAAGGATGAGACATCAGTGATGTTGTTATGGGTGATTACCCATATCCTCTTTAAGGATGAGACATCAATGATGTTGTTATGGGGGAATAAGCTCTTGGGAAAAATTACCAGTACGCTTTCAGCATCGCTAACATAACAGGTCAAGGCAATAGTGCTTCATTATTCCTACCTGTCCCATTCTCGCGTATATCTTCTGTCGGCACTGGAGTCCTGCATCCTGTACATCATCTCGCTCATCACACTGGGGTAATGCTCAGAAGGCAACTCCAGCAGTCTCTCCAGCCTTGCTATCTTCTGGTCCAACTGAAGCACAAGCAAGCAAAAATAGAAAGAAATATGTAGAGCTCTTTCTTTCAAGGAGATAACAATATGGAAACTTTCAAGATTGGCATCTATGGGAGACAGCTAAAAATAGCTAGCTAGTTTTGTGTTTCTAGTGTTCAAACTATAAGAAGTATACTGTGTACATATGTTGGATATTTCAAAAGATATTCGAGATTTTCTTACATGGCTGAAATCCTGTAAACGGTTGTGAGCTCGATATACCCGGTGTACAAAGTAAAGTAAATGTTGATAAATTAGTTTTTTTTTTAAGTTAAATTGATGATGCACGTGCACATTTTATTACTGGAGAATCACATAGTTTTATTTTGCTATTTGTAACTTTTAGTTGGCAATTTTCTAGTTCAGTTCAGCGTCCTTGACATTGTTTAGTTCATCGCGAAAATTCTCCACTATGACCTTTCAGCACTGTCTATTCAAATTTGTTAGTAATCTCCCTTGTAACACACATTTATTTCTATTATTTAGTTGACAACAGTGATAGTTCACTCGAGCGTCCTTGACATTGTTAAAGTTTCCTAGTTCAAAATCTCTACCACTCTCTCTCTCTCTTTTCTTTTACATTCTTCTTTAAGTTTTGTTTGGCTAATGACGTAGGTGTGATAATACAAAACTAGGACAGTGAAAGGATGAAACAGAAACAACTCAAGCAAACGTAAAGAAACTTGTACACAAACACAAAAGAGTGGGTTACATTTATAACACACGAATATTCTAATTTGATTCGAGTAGCACCATTCAGTAAAATAACTAAACTAAGAGATACTTCAGGACAGAAGAATAAAAAGTAAAGTAGCTATAATACATAAAACATTAAACTTGTGTCTAAACCATAACTTACAAATAGAAAAACAAAACCTAATGACATACTCAGTATAGACACAAAGATAGAGAGGCACATTTCTTATTCCATACGCTAGAAGAAAGTCATACAAATGCTCATTCTTCCCTAATGCCATTAGAGAATGGAATGGGTTGCCTGAAGCAGCCAGGAAAACTAACGACTTAGCAGAGTTTAAGTCATTGATTAACATGCATGACTAGATTGACACATGAAATGCGTAGGACGTAATTATCTTCTTTTTTTTTTTGAAGTAGCGTCTGTGCTATATAAGATAAGACATAATTAAATTAACAAGCTAATACTAATATTGTTAGCAGCTGATTTCTCAACTTCTAACTACTCCATTTGGACTCATTACTTTAAAGTACCTCAACTAACTCTCTCTTGTAGACCCTGTTCTGTACTTCCGCTCTGTAATAAATCTCTTTCCGGTCATCGAAGACAAATCTCCTGGTATTAGAGTTGTCCACTAAAATGCCAGTACATGCAATGACAGGGTTCCCGCCAGATGTTACCAGAGCGTAAATCTGTGGTGTTTGGAAGGTTAAATGAAACAAAAAAATAGAAAGTCAAAAGTCGCTTAGAAGGAAAAGTTTGTCACAGTTTGTTAGTCAAGTTAATCAACTTAAGTGTGAGGCCGATTTTTAGAGAAATACGGTGGGGTGACTGTGTGATTGTGGTAATGGCTTGTATTTGTATGTGTTTGTTTTTAGAGTAAGTACAATGAAACCAAAGATATGCGTAATAGACGCACACAATGTCACAGACACACTTAAACACTGAGACTCTCACAAACACACAGACAGAATCAATATCACACAGGCACTTAAACAGATATGCACTCATATGCAAACACACTTACTCTGAGAGAGACGCCAACACGCAAAGACACACACACACAAGCACACAGAGACGCCCACATGCAGACACACTCATAAAGATACACACAGATACACACACACACAATCACATTAATAAAAACACAAGAGATTCTCACACATAGAGACACAGAAGCACACCGTGACACGTACACAGAAACTTACACACAGACACACATAGACAAACCTACTCACAATTGCATACAAACACACAAACATCTGCCACGTTGAAAAGAGAAGTTACTTTGATTCCCTGTAAAGACTTTAATTACACAAGTGCCAGCGAAAGTAAGTTACAGTCAGATATTCGTGTTCTTGTACACTTTACAACCAAACCATTACATGAGCAAGTTATTATAATTTTTATTGATTAATATTTGGTATTATGCGTTGGACATACGTTCAGAAACTTCCGGCAGAACGGAAGCGATGATGTCGGGATTTGTTCGAACCATCGAAATAACAGTTCTTGGTAGCCTACATCAATAATACCACTCGGCCTGAACTAAAACCAAACCAAAACCTGAATTTTAATTGCTACCTAACCCGAACTTCGCTTCTGCCAAACGAATCGAAACTTCTTTACGAGCGTAAAACATTCAGACTGCTAAGACTATTAAGCAGTGTGACTCCATGAGAATTCTCTAGTTATTCGAAGCATCAGGTCAAATTGAAGAAACTGGATCTAGGTTTATTAGTTAAAGAAAAAAAAAGGGAAAAAATCATGAGATATAGAATTGTTTCGCTATCTCCAGTTCTCATATTTTTAATGCCCGCTACACCATCCCATAAGTGACGTCGGTCTGGGCCGGTCTGAATCGATGGGGCTGTCTAGATTTAATTATATCAAAGAGAAAGTCTATTGACTGGAAGATTTCATTGTTAGTCAATAGATGACCCAAATCTAGACACAAAAGGCTCTCCGAGGCGTCATTGACACTGGGCCTGTCTAGAGACGTGTCTATTTAAAGGGTACAGGTCTAAAATTATGGGATATATTCAGCTAGATGATCATTATATATAGTGTACTAGTAGGCAGGGTAATGGAACGAGAATATAGAGTCTCTAGAATAATAGAAGGAAAGAAAGAGAAGAAAACAAGAGAGAGAGAGCGAGAGAGAGAGACCAAGAGAAACAACAGAATACTTGGGGGGGGGGGGTAACTAGATAAACAGTACCTACACAAAGAGAGACAATGGAACTAACAGACACAGATACATACTGAAACAACTCACGCTCACATATACAGATGAAATGTTGTTTAAATGCTAGAATGGAGATGACACATTTTAAGTCCATATGTGTATGACCTACAAAGCTTCCTCATAATTCACAACAAGGCCGGTCTTAGGTATAGGCCAACTATGCAGCCGCCAAGGGCCTTCAATAGGTGTGAGCTTCGCAAAGGAAAAAAAAAAATGGAAGAAAACTTAGATCCGATCTGAAACACATTAGAGCACTGACTCTACGATTTACTAGTCTAACACTGTCTCTAGCACGGAAACTGCTGCATAGGAATTTCAGTTATTTGTCACTTGGATATTGACAGGAAGTTTCTAATGAGTTGTGTAACTTTGTTTATTTATTTTGTAACAGTCTTGTTTCGTTTTCTTTTTCTTCTATTTGAGGCCCCCCAATTCAGTTCGCCTCGGGCCTTTCGGCGCCCTTGAGTCCACTCAGCTCTAACGGGTACCTGACATTAGTTTTGGGAAAAGTAAAGGCGGTTGGTCGTTGTGCTGGCCACATGACACCCACGTTAACCGTAGGCCACAGAATCAGATGACCTTTACATCATCTGCCCTATAGACCACAAGGTCTGAAAGGGGAACTTTACTTTTTTTGTTTACAGGGCCTCCAATTACGCAATAAATAGAACTATCCAGGACTAAAGACGATTATTTAGTGATTTGGTTTGTGACGTTCTGTGAACGTAACGAAAGAAACTCATTTTTTTTTTTACTTATGTTCAATGTCTAGGTTACAAACGTTTCTGAAGAGAAGATTCAGTTTAACGTCCCCAAAGTCCTCATCAATATGTGAAACAATATGTTAGAAACTTTTGAGGTTAAATTGAAAACGGATAAAGGAAGTAGTTGAACAAAGCATGTATATGTCTTTTCTGTCCATTAATTAGCTGGAAACGCAAACAGAAAAACTAAATCACAACATCATGACATCATTAAATCACACTAAGTCAGAAAATCACATCACATTGCATCAAATCAAATCAAATCTCATCACATCACATCAAATCTCATCACATCAAATCTCATCACATAAAATTAAATCACATTACATCAAATCACATCAAATCTCATCACATCACATCAAATCTCATCACATAAAATTAAATCACATTACATCAAATCACATCAAATCTCATCACATCACATCAAATCTCATCACATAAAATTAAATCACATCCAATCTCATCATATCAAATCAAATCACATCAAATCACATAGTAGTTTTGTTAAGCTGAATCTTCGAAAAAAAAACCTAGATGATACTTACTATTAGGACAAAGATCAAATAGAAAAGTTTAGAAAGGATTTATCTTCAGAACAAAAAAAAAATTACTGAAACAGTTTAAAAGGAACTTACCTTTGGAACAAAGAGCAACTGAAACAGTTTAAAAGGAACTTACCTTTGGAACAAAGAGCAAACAAAGAGTGACTGTTGTGGACAAAAACATGAAGGATGACTCCATGGCATAGGCCAGAGTGGGCTGGCTGGACAGGATATTTGAGATGACCACAACACTGACCGACATGATTACCACATTATAGACATTTAGACCTGAAAGTCATTAACAAATTCTTTACCATAGATAGAGTGAACATTTTAATTAATAAACACTATACAAATGATGATCGCCTAGAGACTGCACGCGGGCTTCTATTATTGACAGGGAAATAAAAAGGTCTGTACATTTTCTTATAGACTTAGAACGCAGAGACGTAAATGGCAGCAGAAAAATGTGTAAGATACAGTCACGTGGTCAGTGTCTTGTGATCATCTGTTTCTTGTGATCAGTGTCTTGTGATCATCTGTTTCTTGTGATCAGTGTCTTGTGATCATCTGTTTCTTGTGATCAGTGTCTTGTGATCATCTGTTTCTTGGGATCAGTGTCTTGTGATCATCTGTTTCTTGGGATCAGTGTCTTGTGATCATCTGTTTCTTGTGATCAGTGTCTTGTGATCATCTGTTTCTTGTGATCAGTGTCTTGTGATCATCTGTTTCTTGGGATCAGTGTCTTGTGATCATCTGTTTCTTGGGATCAGTGTCTTGTGATCATCTGTTTCTTGTGATCAGTGTCTTGTGATCATCTGTTTCTTGGGATCAGTGTCTTGTGATCATCTGTTTCTTGTGATCAGTGTCTTGTGATCATCTGTTTCTTGTGATCAGTGTCTTGTGATCATCTGTTTCTTGGGATTTTCTCTCCCGAAAGTCTCTCTGTCTTTCACATGTTGTCAGTGATAGGGGTTTAAGTGTCTCAAGGATCACATAGCAGTAATTTGGCAGTAAATAAAACATACTGTAAGTCAGTCCTCACCATCCCAGGCCTACCACCATTTTTTTTTTCTTTCGTTTTCTATCTCTCTCCTTCTCTCTCCCCCACCCTCTCTCTATCTAACATGTTATCTATGTTCATCTTTCTTTTTTGTTCTCTTACTTTCTGACACATTCTCTCTTTTTCTGATTCGTTCTTTCTCTCTTTGACATTTTTCTCTATATATATCGTGACAAGTTAAAACCGTGACCGCTAAAAAAAAATTATCTAAACCAGTGTTTCCCAAATTGTGTTCCGCAGAGCCCTAGTGTTCAGCGAGGACTAAATAGGTGTTCCACAAACTATTGGAATAATTAATTAGTAGGCTACCTAATGAACAAGTGTCTACAAAAATAAGGAAAGTGTTCCGCTAAATACACAGAATGTGCGAAGTGTTCCGTTAATGAAAAAGTTTGAGAAACACTGGTCTAAACTAACTCTATTCTAAACACTAGTAAGACAACGTGTTCTCCTCTATACTAGTTGGTCAACGTCATCACTTCCCCCCCCCCCCACCCTCATACAGGGAAAGAGCTCGACCCTAACCTATGAAAATAGAGTGGCCAATCTTTATATATCTTGCATGTCATCTTCTCTAATCTAATCAAGACTCAAAAGTAAAGTAGCAATCATACATAAAACACTGAACCATAATCTTCAAATACAAAACAAAATTTAATAAAATACTTAGAAAGACACAAAGATAAAGGCACAGTTCTTGTCCCATATGCTAAGACAAATTTGTACAAATACTCCTTCTTCCCTAGTTCTATTGGAGCATGGATTGGGTTGCCTGAGCTAGCCAGAAAAAAACAGTGACTTGGCAGAATTTAGGTCATTGGTTAACATGCATGACTGAATGCATGACGCGTAGGACGTAATCATCTTCTTTTTTAAAGTAACGTCTGTATTATATAAGATAAGAAAAAGAATCCATCAAAGACTTTCCTTCAAAAAAGAAGCTAATTACGTCTCCATATGTCTACCTAGTCACGAATGTTAAGAGACTTAAAAACCTTGCTTAGTCATCGAATTTCATGGCTTATTCAGGCTTCGCTTTATTAGCACCAGAGAAGGAGGAGCCCTTATACGAATTAATCCTGGCATATGGAAGAAGAAATGGCCTTTATTTTTATCTTCTTCTCAGTTTTTTTAATTGTATGTCATGTTTACATCACACCACATCCACGACAAATAAAACCAAGACAAATTAAAAAAAAAAAAAAAAAAAAGAATCCTTTACACATTCATCATAAAATTCTGTTGGTTCATTGTTATCTTAAAGAAAAGAAAAACCCAGTCGTAAAGAGACATTTTCCCCTGCTACTGTGTAGCTTAAACTATTTTTGTCCTTATTTCCCTGTCCAATTTAGAATTCCCTGCTGACCTATATACTTGGAGTCATTGAGTGCAGGAATCTTGACACGTCGCGTCTCCCAGGCCATGTACACGCCAAAGATCAGCAGAAGACCCTTGTAGGCGTAGAATGCACCAAGCCACTTCTGTAAATGGCTGGAATGACATGTCGTCAGCTGTTCCTGGAAGATTAGATCTTCATCCTCTTCGGAAACCTGGCAGAATGTATACATCATTTAAAAGAATACATTTTTGTCTTCTTCAAAAGCTGGAATACATTATAAAATTGTATAAAAATTGATGTTAATTTCCCCCATTATTGTAGATATAGTTAAGTGTAATTATAGCTATAAATTAAAAAAAAAAAGCTTGTATCATTTCAATAATCCACTTCTTTCGTCTACTCTTCAAAACTGCAGGTTTAACCATGGTTTAACCAATAAAAGTAACACATTATGTTAGTATTTATTTTTTTAACTTCAAGGAGGATAAACTCATAACTTCAGTTGGTTCATTTCTCTATACAAAAATAATGCCGTGTTATACCTGATATTAAGGATATTATAAATAAAAGGGGCAAAGCGTCTTTTCGTCCACTTATATTATACAACTGTAGACAAATATGGCTACGTAAGAGTGGTAATGGGTATAAGTAATTCACTACTAATAGAATGCTTCCAATGGTTATGCGATGCTTCTAAAATAGTCTCTGACTTTCCACATGTTTTTGTCCCGCAGAACTTTCATAATTGTCAGAAGAAAGAGAAGAAAAGTGAGAAACTGGCATCAGGCAGGCGGGGGCTCTCATTCCAAAGCCCCACTGCCATGCGGCTATACTTAAACATTGGAATAACTTCGGGAGTCAACCCTAAGGAAAAGTCAGGAGCCCGCAGGCTTTTGTCAACTTGCAGCACAATGCTACACCCTGGCATAGCCTGCGACGCCACTGATCCTAAACTGTATCGGCAACTGCCGTTTCTTTGCGTGAAGAGGGGGAACTGATGTGTGGGCGACATCTTTCCGACCACAGCTAATGCCCAAGCATTCATCTCATTTCTATGAGATGACCCATAGTGGCTTCGCGACAGAATGGGGCCATGGTAGACAGATATCCATCTTTTAAAAACACTGCATTGAGAATTAACCAATTAATGAAGTGATCTTTCTGAAATTGGAATCGAATGTGTTGTCACGCAAGAAGAGTTTATATGCAAGTAATGAAAAAGTTCAAAATAAAAGATTACGTTTATAGTCTTGCTATTTTTAATCATGACGAAAGTGTGAGTCTATTGTAATAGCAAGAAATGAAAAAAAAAGTGTTTTAGAAGGTTATTTTTTTTTAATAATAATGAGAGAAAATATATGCGAAACAAAAATTTCCTTTCTTAACAACAGCTTAAGTTACATATTTTTATTTAAATAAAAAAAAACAAAGCTTATATCTATGAGGAATAAACGCAAAATCACTGCCATATCTCTAAATACTAAAAGGTATAACTCCATTTTTCTATATTAAAGAAAATAAATAAATTGCGGCTGGATGTAGTTCTGTCCATATGACACCCTCGTTAACCGTTGACCATAGAAACTAAAGTCCTTTAAATCCTCTGCCCTATAGCTTGCAAGGTCTGTAAGGGGATCGTTACTTAACATTAATTGATTCATTAATTAGCTAATTTTTGTATTGATTCATGTATTGTTATTGACTACGAATAATATACATACTCAGCCCCAAAGATCACCGTAAACCGACAGCCCCTTAATGTGGTAGACCACTTCACATATCTAGTTAGTATAGTATCAAATGATGCCTCACTTTCAAGGGAAGTTGATAACCGTCTGGTCAGGGCCAGTAGCGCTTTTTGACCCCCTTCAGGCGAGAGTTTGGCGGACCTAATCGCTACGTCTGCCTACAAAATTCAATGTCTACCAGTGGTTCTCTCAACCCTTCTATATGGCTCTGAGACATGGACAATATGCAGAAAACAACTAAGACTTCTTGTGCGCATTCACCAAAGATGCTCGCGCTCCATCATGGACATACGGTGGCAAGACCGCACTACAAACAGCGATGTGCTTGTATGTATAGAGGGACTTCTTTTGATCCGACAGTTACGCTGGGCAGGGCACATATCCCGTATGGGAGACGAACGTATGCCAAAAGCAGTCTTTTTTGGTGAGCTTAAAGGTGGTCGACGTAACAGAGGCGCCCCACGGAAACGCTTCAAAGACCACCTTAGGTGTCAACTTTCCTTGGCTGACATAGAAGAGAGAACCTGGTGGCATGCGGCCTCAAAACGGGACAGCTGGAGGTCACTCACGAAGGCCGCGGGATACACATTTGAGACCAAAAGAAAATCCTCTTCCGAGGACAAACGCAGACTTCGACAAGAAAATCTAAATCGACCACCTGCGGACAATGGTTATGCTTGCCCTGGATGTGGCAAAATATGTAGGTCACAGCTGGGGCTGCGCAGCCACGGAAAATACTGCATTCCTTACTAATATTCGGACTCGAAGACATGCCTTATTATTATTATTATGAATAATTGTGCAAAAATTTAACAGATCCGAGAATGAGATGTGGGAGAAATAGCAAGTACCAAGAATTTTACCAGACAGACAGACGGATTGAGTTGATATGATTTAATATAGGTAAGTGTTGTGTCAGTGCGATAGTTTGTAGGATCAATATATCTCACTAACATCATACTTAGATCTATCTAGCTCTATAACGACTGCGCAACATCCATCACTTAGACAAGGGACACAACTGACTTAATAGCCCTCGAGGTGTATTCTCTGTCGCTAGATGCTTCCGAAAGAGAGAGTCGGAAAGTTCTTACTGGGATGGAAGGAGACACATTGAAAACTCAAAGAATAGCCATTGCCGCGAAAAGAGAGCCTCTAGAGAACGAAAGCGGTTAAGGGCTTTGTCAGTGTCATTTCTGAAAAATCAAACATGTTTTGTGGAGACAGATATAATTTGGTAATTTTTGTCATCCAGGGGGGATGAGGGCTTTGCATTGTGGTTTTGTGCCTCCTGCTGGTGAGACCAATGTGAACCCAGAGTGTTTGGCTGCTCTCTGGGTAGGTGGAGCTAGGGTCATCGGCCATGCTGCTTTTTTTTTCTCTGATGCTTTTCTTCTGCCAGCGCTATTCTCTTGTCCTGTGCAGTTTGTGTGTCAGTTTTCACCGCGCTTTATCTTGTGCTTCCGTCTCACAGGAGGCAGTGTCCATGCTGAAGGCTTGCAGAGACCCATGGAGGGTATCCCTTTTGCTTTTTTTATCCACCTTGTAGGGCGTTTCCCTTTCTTTAATTGACCATAAAGGAGTCTTCCATTAAGCAGACGTGGCCTGCCCATCGCAGCTGGGACTACATCAAGATTGTGTGGATACATTGCAGGCCCGCTCTTCTAAGGACTTTAATATCAAGTTGTTTTTTCTTGCTATTTGACATTCTGTATTTTTGCTAAGACAGATCATGTGAAAGTGGTTCAGTTTTGTTTTGTTTTTGTGCATGTCGTCTGTATACTATCCACGTTTCTGAAGCATAGAGCAATGTAGGGAGGATGCCAGCTCGATAGAAAGAACCCTGATTTTGTGCTTGTGGTAATATCTCGTCTATTCCAAACAATATTAGTAAAGTCACGTTCCCCCTTTCAGATTTTGTGGTCTATAGGCCAGATGATGTAACGGTCATCTGTTTCTGTGGCCTATGATTAACAAGGGTGTCATGATGCCAGCACCACGACCAACAGCCTTTACTTTTCCCCAACTAGTGTCAGGTACCCATTAGAGATGGGTGGTCTCAGAAGCGCCCTAAGATCCCAAAGTTAAAAATCAGTCTTCACCAAGATTCAAACCCGGGACCCCAAGTTCGTAAGCCAAACGCTTTTGCGCATAACGCTCAGCCACCGCGCCTCCCAAACATTTGTAGTCAGTCTACCAAAATGATACACTGACCTTGGCGATACGCAAGTCGATTCCATTCTTCATGTTTTCGTTTCGGGAGTAATGTCTACGAGTTTGAGTTCATCAAATATAGTTTCGTAATGCCAACGTGTTCCCGTTACACATGTATGACATGTTGTTTTAAGATGTACTTTTAAATACCAGGATCAACTGCCAATATATCGCCCCATTCCTGAGTATATTTATTTCATCTAGATCACGTGATCGCTTACTTTTCTCATCGAGTTTTCCAAAAATTGTTGCTATATCTGAAATTGAATTGGATTTTTTTTTTATATGGCATCCAGACAGGGCGCCGAGGGAGGGAAGGGGAGGGTAATAGAGAAGTGGGTTGCGGGAACGGAGTGGTGGGGGGAAGTCTTTATTTCCCTGTATCGTCGCTTGACCAAGTTGACCAAAGTTTAAAGAAGCAGAAGTCAGGAAATTGATTAGTTGGACCAACCCGTGAATCCATTGGCTCTGATAGTGTGTTGGATTGGCGTAAATCCCAGCCCACTTCCGGTGACTAATACGATTGGTGGTATTAAAATTCAAGCAAGAAGGCGTTCTTGACACCACATTGACTTGTTGTGGCTACCTACTTGCCTGGTAGCCATGGCTTCATTTACGTATGTTAAATTAGTTGAGCACAAAAAAAAAAGTTTTAAGTCTGCGACACAGACGTCTCGACACAGACATCTAGATCTTCTAGTTAAATAATGACTACTGAACTAGCAGAAAAGAAAGCGACATTGTGACAGCTCGTGTTGCCCACTATCTCATCCTTTAGACATATGTACTAATGTACTCATTATATGCGCATAATGTACTAATGTACTCATTATGTGAGCATCATGTACTAATGCACTCATAATGTGAGTATCATGTACTAATGTACTCATAATGTGAGCATCATGTACTAATGTACTCATAATGTGAGCATCATGTACTAATGTACTCATTATGTGAGTATCATGTACTAATGTACTCATTATGTGAGTATCATGTACTAATATACTCATAATGTGAGTATCATGTACTAATGTACACCTAATGTACTAATGTATTCATCATGTAAACATCATGTACTAATGTATTTATCATCTACTAATGTATTTATCACCTACTAATGTACTAATCGTGTACACACCATGTATTAATGTAATCATCATGTATACATCGTTTAGTAATGTACATGACCGACTGATTTGGTAGTAAGCATTCCGGACTGCCGTTATGATGAGTTCAAACCCTGCCCCTGAAAGGCGGTTCAAGCTATTAACAATCATCTCTGATGAAACATTCGAAATTTTATAAAACAAAAAAAATATGCATAAATCATGTACTCATTATATGCACGTAATGTACCTTTATAAACTGGAGTTCACCATCGTTCTGTATTTATTGCAATTTGCAGGTTCGGAATCTGCTTTCCTAAAGTAAAAGTATGCATAAAAAGTAAAGTTTCCCTTCAGACCTTGTGATCTAAAGTTCAACTGTTTTTGTGGCCCGCGGTTAACGATGGCGTCAAGTTGCCAGCGCAACGACCAACCGCCTTTACTTTTCCCCAACTAGTGTCATGTACCCATTAGAACTGTGTGGACTCAGAGACGCGCAAAGATCCTGATATTAAAAATCCAAGACTTCACCATGATTCGAACCTGGGAACGCCTTACCGCTCAGCCACCGCGCCTCCTGCACATAACATTTTGTGAGAGCGTCTTCAAAATGTGCATGGAAACAAAGTCTAAAAAAGAGATGCCATAGCGTCTTTTAATCAAAATAATAGTGTCTTGACGTGGAATTTAAGGTTAGGGTTAGGGTTAGGTCGCTGTTGTGAAAGCAATTTAGGGAAGAGCTTATATGCAACGCTATTTCCTGGTACGACTGACTCACAGGGCCCGCCTTTGAATTCGTGTGTTACATTTAATTGTTTTTTCTATTGTTATTTATTCAACTTGCATCTTATGATGTTACAGTTGCTTCAATGTCGTTATACACCAGAAATACATTACGTAATTAAATTTTTAGTTTAGTATAAGGCAGGTTCTTTATATAAATGTCTAATATATATACTAGCCTGACATTACCCGCGGCCTGCGGGTCTAAGTTTGTGTTTACTAATCTAGTGGATTGGATTTAGATGTATGTTAAACTTAGCTAATGATCCTTTCAAGTTTTTTCTCTTTCGCTGCGAAAATAAAATTAGGTTTGCGAAAATGGGTTTACCCGAAGCCGATACATTCATATCTATTAAAAACGAAAAGAGCGATAGCTTTGTTAAATGAATGGGATTATAAAGTGAATAATTAAACGAAATAATTTTTAGTACTCGATTCATGAATGAATATAGATCTAGGCCTATCTCAACTCGGCTTCGCAGCTTTCGTAAACGAATGTAGTCTCTTAAAAATGCTTTAGAAAACCGAATTTGAATGTTTATTTGATCAAAATATGAAATGAATGGACTATAATTAGTATGTTCATGTGTTAAAGTATAAAACTATCTGTGCGAAGAGAAGTTTTATCATCTTGGAGTTGAATTAGAGTTTTAGATCTAGGGATGGGATTATAAAGTAAACAATTAAACGAATTAATTTTTAGTACGCGATTCATTACGGTATTGTCTAATGAAAGAATGTTCGCCAGGAAATCTGTAGTCACAGATATCAGGAACTAATTTGTGTAAAAAGTGTTTTTGAAACACAAAATTGAAGGTTAATTTTATATATAATGAAATCAATGGATCTTCTTTTGTATTTTCATGTGTCAAAGTAAAAAACTATCTGCGCAAAGTGTATTTCTTAAAAGTAGATCTAGGTCTAAATCCTTTCGATCTTTTCTCATGTCAACATTGTTAACCATGGCCTAGATCCATAAATACTATAGCTGTAATAGAGTCGGACAACTTAATTTTTTTTTAGGGTCTTAAGTTTGTTTTCGGGCTACAATACATACACTACGGTCTAAGTTAGTACCCAAGGAACATTTCTGCCATGTTTTATCAAGATTGGTCAAGCGGTTTTGATGTCTATAAGTAACATACATACATACGCCTTACATTCTACTTTATAATATAGATATATATATAAAGAATCTTAATATGCGATTATTAGATTTTCAATATCACTTGAACTCACAACCTCTTCTTTACCTAATATTATAAGATAAGATAAGATAATTTTATTGATCCAATCAAATGGAAATTCAGTTTGACTACAATTGACAACATCAGCGTAACTACTGTACAATAGAAAGACAACCAACAAAATTAACATAAGTGGACTTCATTGTGAACTTCAAGGACTTAAGACTTAGTGGGCTTATTTAATAA
Organism: Biomphalaria glabrata; assembly: GCF_947242115.1. Lineage (NCBI taxonomy): Eukaryota > Metazoa > Mollusca > Gastropoda > Planorbidae > Biomphalaria > Biomphalaria glabrata. Next base: position 38,598,686 of record NC_074718.1, on the reverse strand, counting down.
GCTAACTTAATAAGCTAACTTAATGAGCTAACTTAATGAGCTAAACTTCATGAGCTAAACTTAATGAGCTAATTTTATGAGCTAACCTAATGAGCTAACTTAATGAGCTAACTTAGTGAGCTAACTTAGTGAGCTAACTTAATGAGCTAACTTTGTGAGCTAACCTAACGAGCTAACTTAAAGAGCTAACTTAATGAGCTAACTTAATGAGCTTACTTAAAGAGCTAACTTAATGAGCTATCTTAATGAGCTAACTTAATGAGCTAACTTAATGGGCTAACTTTATGAGCTAACTTAATGAGCTAACTTACCGTATACCCCTTCCCCCTTTTCTCTATTCCTTTTTAAAACCCCCTCACTCCAATGTGGGGTAACTCCCCCCCCCCACCGCCCCTGGTTTGCACAGTCTTTCCTACTTCCTACCTCTGTTGTCGTGTTGGAGACGAGTCGACTCATGGGATCCACCAGTACCCAGACCAGCACCAGAGTTGAGTCCACTGCCAGCAGCACACCAATGATGACCAGGAGGTGCGTGTCTTGAATAAGCTGCCAACATCAGGGATTTCATAAGATAAGATAAAATAAGATAAGAGACTCGGTGCTTAGCTTCGGAATACAAGAATGAATCAAGACGTAGCAATTTTCATGGTCCCCTTTTTACAGCTTAAAAATAATGCTGTGGAAAGATGGTCATTTCTATAGCATTTAAGTATTTAGAACAAAGCAGCCATTAAAAAAACACGCCATTCTACACTTTAGGTGTGGTGTTTAATTTTTAAAAAAAGTAAATTTTGGATCGATAGCAAAGTATTCGACTGAAAAATTGGGGATTGAAAATTCTCAAACAAAAAATAATCACAGTAATCTGCCCTTTGGTTTTATAAAATCCGATTTCCTTTCTTTAAGCCAGTGTTTCTCAAACTGTTGAGCGCGCCTTCTTCTTAAGGGAGAGCCACGTCCTAACAAAAGGAGTGGGGCAAAGCCAGTCACTTCTATGAGCAAAACAAAATATTTATTTTCATTGTACTTATGAATCCTTGTTTGAACAGTAAGTAAAATGACATCATTACCAAAAATTAATATTATAAGTTAAAGACTTCTCCGTTTTTCCACTGAGGAATGATGTTTCCCTACCTTTGATTTGACCAGTCCATGGTGAGCACGGATGAAGATTTGATGGACTCTGAAAGTCTTGGCAAACATCGCCCCAAATGCCAAAGAGAATCCAGCGGCTAATAAAAACGCCCTGACCTGTAAAAAAAAAATTCCTACAATATTAAACTTTGACCTCGGTAAGCCTGGAGAACAGACTTTCTGCTTATTTTAAAAAAAAAACAACTTTCCATGGCAAATTAAGTATAAAGGTTTCCACGGATATTGAAATTTTTTTTTACAGCAAAAAGCAACACCGCTGGGTTCGCTATCACTTTCATTTATATTTTTTTTAAAACAAACAGAATCCTAAATTGTGCAATTAAAAATAATAATTAAACTTGCAGCCTGAGTAGCTTCACTTAAGATGAAAATTTTAATTTGGATTTTGTCGACGAGTATGTCTTAAAAAGAATCTATGCATTGTTATTGTAGGCCAATAGTTTAAGTTGGTTCAAAGTTGAAGACTGCATGTTAGCCGTCACAGTGGCAAGCGCCTAAACAGTCCCTAATCCAAATTTCTGCCCACCGTTAGAGTTGAGTCAGTGGAACTAAGAATGTCTAAAATCCCCGTTTTCACAGGCATTAGTTCACAAGATCTGTTAGTTAATATGTCACGCGTTTCAGTAATATAGTGTTTACACCATCATTGACATCTTTAACAAATAATAAAAATTAATAGAAAAAACAAAAAAAAAAAGATTCCAAGGTAGTAACCCCCCCCCCTTTTTTTTTTTAAACATTGTTTACAATATTACATCCCCATTCAAATTTTTAAACAATCGTTTGAATCATAGTATCGTTTACACTCATTATTAAGTCTATTGCATCTGCAATTTACATCAGTTATACATCATCGGTCGAAATGGACTACATCATCACTTTCGTCGTCTGTAACTTCGTTTACAGCATCATTAACATCGTCACTATCATTCGACATACGCTGATAGTCATTTATTCTATTCCATTGTCACTGTTTAGTAAATAACACAGCTAGAATTTTTCTAGTTTATCAAATAGTGAAACAGAATGTGCTAGAATTCGACCTTAAGTCTAGATAAGGTTGTCCACTCACTGTGCAAACAATGGGGAAGAGTTCTTCGTTCAACATTCGGTCATCCAGACCCATGATGATGACCGCCAGATAGACCAAGATACATCCAATCACTGCAACGTTGTTTAGTATTGGACTGGACAATTTGATGTACCTGCAGAGAACAAGCTGTAGGAAAATCTCTACCCTTATCTTTTTTTTTATTGTAAAGCTAGATCTATAGATATAACTTTATAAAGTTATTATTATTATTATTATTATTATGTTATTATGGCACTGCTAGGGTAGAGTTTCGCTAAAGAGAAACAAAATTCAATGTAGTCTCTTTATCAGTGTCCATTTTCTGGTGATGTGGCAGGTCTGCAGCTGTACCGCCCTTTAACATGACAGACAGGCATCGAGAATCTTCTTATGAATGTTAAGGGTCTCGAGGGTATCTGTGAGGTCAGTTGTCATTATTATTATTATTATTATTATTATGAAAATTTGCTTATAATTTTCTAGCGCAGTCACGCTTAAGTTCATTAAAAGGAATCAATTCATTGTCCCTTTAAGAGTGTTCACTTAGCAATTGTATTCTATGGCTGGACTGCAGCAGTAGCGCTTTCTGAGAAGGTGAAAATATTTCTAATTTTAAGTTCGCTATATTGTACAAGTTCATCTCAAGGTTTCTATAGGGGACAGTTAACGAGTGTGTCATGTGGCCAGCACAACGACCAGCTTCCCAAACAAAAGACATTTACCAAAAGAAAAAAAAAACGAAATTCAAAATCCCTGTAGCGATTCAAACCCGAGACACCTTGGTTCGGAAGCCAAGCGCTTAACAACTCAGCCATCACGAAATGAGATTGGACATATTGTGTTCACGTTGCACATTTGAGTTTAACATTGACTGCCTTATAATAGGCTCGCAAAGACCTTCCTTCAGGGAACAATACCAGGAAAAAGAAGAAGAGGCAGACATAGAAAGCGATATAAGGACAACATCAAAGAATGGATGGGCCTGCCATTGAAAGAGGTTCTAACCAAGGCAAAAGACAGAGAGGAATGGAGAAAGACGTTCGACGAATCTTGCATGGTGCCCCAACGGTCCAACAGACTAAGGGATAGGTAAAAGCCTTATAATCAAATCACTGATATGTAAATTAAAACATATTAGACGAGACATACTTGAGTTTTCTATGGTACAGGTTGTAAGTGAGAAAACACACTGCCATGACCACGCCCACAACACAGAGACCAGATGAGGTATAAAACACAAACATGTCAATAGTTTTAGGTCTGGCCACAACAGTCTGTTCGTCTTTCGGAACACGGTCATCTGAAACAAGAACAAAAAAAAACAAAGAAAATACAACCCGAGTTTTGTGTTCAAAGTATGTAAAATGTTTGTATCCAATTTACTCAATAGAAAGCATTTACTGGGGCTAGAAATAGAAAACAAAAGTGGAGAGAAACTTCTACCCTACTAGTTACATGACAAACATATAGATCAGGGATTCTCAACCTGTGGATCGCGAACCCCCTTGGGGCTCGATTGACGATTTGCAAGAGGTCACATAAGACCATCGAAAATATGGATTGTTATTGTCTACTCTTCTATTGCTGTATGTGTGTGTGTCTTTTGGAGGGGGTCGCGGCAGAGTGGGGGAATATAAAAACGGGTCGCCGAGCTTAAAAGGTTGAGAACCGCTGATATAGATCTATGGCTCCTTGTTTATATGTTACCATTAGCGAGGGATTTGTGAATCTAGTATTATCTAATTATCTAAAGATGATCATGTTGTTGAAGCAACAGGAACTAGAATGGCATTTACTTACAGATTATTTCAAAAGAGCCTTCTTGGAGTGTTTATATTTAATAAATAAAGCATCAAATTTCATTAGCTCTAACTATAATTCTGGGAGCTTGAGGGGAAATCTGGGCAAACCAGTGATGGAATTTTAAAAATAGTTCTACAGCAGACGTCACGGTCTCATCTTAAGTCGTCGATCTTCATGGCGACATTTAATCTTTGGGAGTTCAAAATAGTTCAGATACACTGCGTCAGCCCCATCTATTTCCTAAGCGACTTTTGTCTATGTATTAGAGGCGCTACTATAGAGGAGAGTTCTGCTCTAAGTATTACTTGTTTATAAAGTATCTCATGAAGCGACTCTAAATATGTCAGGAAACTGTGAAAAAGATCGGTACAAGACCAGTATAAGAAAATTCGAATCCGTTTGTTGAGTGCTTCAACTAAAGTCTGGTCAATGTACTACAACCTATATTCACAAGGTATTAAAGGCTACATTCACAAGGTATTAAAAGCTACACTCACAAGGTATAAATGGGTACACTCACAAGGTATTAAAGGCTACACTCACAAGGTATTAAAAGCTACACTCACAAGGTATACATGGCTACACTCACAAGGTATTGAAGGCTACACTCTCACAAGGTATTAATTAAAGACTACACTTACAAGGTATTAAAAGCTACACTCTCACAAGGTATCAATTAAAGGCTACACTCACAAGGTATTAAAAGCTACACTCACAAGGTATTAAAAGCTAAACTCACAAGGTATTAATGGCTACACTCACAAGGTATTAAAGGCCTCAATCACAAGGTATTGAAGGCTACACTCTCACAAGGTATTAATTAAAGGCTATACTCAAAAGGTATTAAAGGCTACACTCCCACAAGGTATTAAAATCTACACTCCTTAAAGGTATTAAAAACTACACTCCAACAAGGTATTAAAAGCTACACTCTATTAATTAAATGATACACTCACAAGGTATTAAAGGTTACACTTACCTTTCCAGTAGATCTTACGACAAGACTCACAAGTGAAGTCCAAATAATTGCTACCTGGTTGGTGAATGGCTACTTGAGTAAAATTACCAGCTGCAGAGAACATGGGGGAACATTGTAATTGCATGCCCACTTTGAGAGTACATGTAATCCAGATTAAGTTGTTGCTTGTACATATGAATAGGCGATGTTACCTCACTAGGGACCTCCCAAGCCAAAATAATACAAGTCTCCAATCATACGCTTTCCACAATGAAAGAATTTTTTAAATTTAAAGGTTCCTGGGATATACTCCATCCAAATATGCATTTACACAAATTCAGATCTTCATTGTATCAATGTTTGAATTTGGAAATAAAATCTCTTTCGTCCCACTTTTCAGAAGTCATCTAAAGCGTATAGTGTCATCAGATGGGAAGTAGTAGTGGATTTCTTATACAAAACATTAACATTATTAACTACTTCTAAACCAATACAGAAACATAGAAAAAGAAGAAAAGCAATAGGGAGAAAAGTGTTGGCCATACAAGATATCTTATTGAAAAAAGGAAGAAACTGAAACTAAAAATTTTGGAAGAGATTCGATAAACATAGAGAAACGAAACAATGTCAAACTGAAGCTTTTTTTTTTAAAGTGAAATGTATAAAAAATAATAAATTTGCTTCGATGTTGTAAACATATTAGCCAAACTGTTAACATGTTTATACCTCACGTGACTTGTATTCTTGAACGAATTTCTCCCACTAAAGAAGTATGAATTATTTATTTCCACCGAATCGTCATTAAAAAAATGTAAAAGATACAATCAGAAAGACGTACCTTGTATCTGGTACACAGCTGTAATACCCTCACGACCTGATCCCTTGAATGACACAGGGCCCTGAAATTCAAAGATATAGGACATATGGAAGGGAATGATACATAGCCCTAGACCGCACTAGATGGAGAGAGGCATTGGACAAGAAAGCTATGGACAGCGAAAAAACATGGACCTCAGCTCTGGAAGAAAAGCGTGCCATGCGTAAAATGGCCAGCTCCTCTACCACCAAAGCGAAAGCCACCTTAACCTGCGATATTTGTGGACGGGAGTGTCTCTCAAAAAAGGGCTTAACAGTCACATGAAAAAGTGTTCGAGATGAATCATAAGTCGCTCTGCGACTGAAGGTGGAAAGTTACAGGACATATGGAGAAATATTATCAATCATAAATTAATCTTAGTGTTTTATTCATTTTTCTAAAGGTTCTTTTTTTTATATTCCCAATGTGTCTTTGCATGCAGTCTAAGCCACCATTCAAATGTCATAATAATGAATTATTTTTTTTGCCAAAGAAATTTAAGAATACGATTTTAATTTTTTTTTTTCTACAATGTCTAAATCTAAATCTAAACCAACTCCTGCCCGCAGAAAGCTTATATCGGGCCCGCCATAGGTTTTGTAAAAAAATAATTTTCCTCACAGTGTAGAAAAAAATAGTTTTAAAATCTTTGTAATATAATTGAACATTTGAATTCGTCTATGAATTGCTGCTTTTTGCTTCAGACGACTTGAAGTTGAAACTTGCACATGTGCAGTCAGCAATGTTTGATGATCAGAATTTCGTCTGTGATGTTTGCATCTTTGTATATTTCTGGTCAGCTTTCTTTTTAGTAATGCTGGTACGAAACAAAAATGGTGTCAGAAATAGATTGAAGGATGAAAACCTCAGTTACCTCTTCAGAAAACTACGTTCCAATAGGAACCGAATTATGACGAATAATTATCAAAATAATCGCAGTATAATACATTGCAACAGTTTAAATTTCATTTTCTGATATAAATTTCTGTATTTTATTTTTATAAAAAAATATGGCCGTCAATTATTTTTACTTTAAGTGTTTGGCCCGCTCCTAAGCTGATCTGATCTGGAGGTACGTAGGCTCTTTCTAAACGAATCCAGGAGAAATAAATCTCAATATTACGATGTTTTTTACATGTAGACCTATATTTTATTATGATAATTTTATTAAACTTTCCACTTCCGATTGGCTACGACAGATAGAATAATTCTGAGACTCAGTCGTAATTATCTTCTTAAGCAAACAATGCCTTCATTTTCTATAAAAAAAAAAGCTCTCTACGTCTACGGTACGAAATTAGAACCTGTAACACAGAGGAACAGATGATCAAAGACTTGTTTTCATCAGCTTTTGGTTATTTCCGTTTTGTTTTGAAATTCAATTGTCCCCCTTTAAAACAACATACTTGGGGCATGCAGTCGTCATTTATCGTTCCCCTCCGCCCCCCACTCCCTCCTCCTACTCATGCTTGCTTACTCACTGAAACTCCCGGGAACTCGAGATTCTCCATAGTGGTGATAAACGTCTCCTTAACGTCGGCCATGACATCGTAGCTCAGCTGATGTAACAGCGGAGCTGTTCCGTTCTCCGACCATTCCGATGTTGCCTGTCTGATGTAAATTTGGTGTAATGAGGAAAAATTTCCACAAAAAAAAAACAAAAAAAAAACAATAATAATAATAACAACCTCAAACGGAAACAAAGAGGTTATTTTAAACTGCAATCTAGAAACGACAACTCCAGAGTAGAGTCTGTTTTTACGTTTTATTTAAATATGAATTCAGATACAAGTATTTGATAATTAATTAATTCATCGAAGACTGTAATGCTCTTGTAAATTTCTCAGAAAAAAAGCCAGTCAATATAAACAACTTAAGCACACATCATTATTGCTAAGTGTTAATATCCAGTCTGGGTTTTTTGATGGAACATAATTTTTATTTTAAAAAATCCTTTCAAATAAAAAAAAATGGTATCAACAATTCTGTCTTATTTACTTTGTCTGGGCATTTTTTTTTCTATGTAATTCACATTACTTTTGTTTATTTTGTTGCTTCTCTCGTGGATGCTGACGTTCATTTTCAGACCGGAAATTCATTAAACGAAGGAAGAGAAAAAAGAACACTTTCCCAACTTGTCGAGGTTGTCGCACTTGGTAGAGTTAGACAGTGGAAACATAACTAGGCTGAAAATCAGGGCCGGATCAGGGCCTGACTTTGCAGTGTTAAAGGTATGTGCGAATCGGACATTGAGACCTCCTTATTATTCTGCCTTATCTTATATGATAGATAGATAGACACACAGATAGACAGATAGATAGATAGATAGATAGATAGATAGATAGATAGATAGATAGATAGATAGATAGATAGATAGATAGATAGATAGATAGATAGATAGATAGATAGACACACAGACAGATAGATAGATAGATAGATAGATAGATAGATAGATAGATAGATAGATAGATAGATAGATAGATAGATAGATAGATGGATAGATAGATAGATAGACACACAGACAGATAGATAGATAGATAGATAGATAGATAGATAGATAGATAGATAAATAGATAGATAGATAGATAGATAGATAGATAGATAGATAGATAGATAGATAGATAGAGATAGATAGATAGATAGATAGATAGATAGATAGATAGATAGATAGATAGATAGATAGATAGATAGATAGATAGATAGATAGATAGATAGATAGATAGATAGAGATAGATAGATAGATAGACAGACAGACAGACAGACAGATAGATAGATAGATAGATAGATAGATAGGATAGATAGATAGATAGATAGATAGATAGATAGATAGATAGATAGATAGATAGATAGTGACCTCGGAAGCCTATTTGTTGTCCTCAGTGTTGATTGTTATAATGTTAATGATCCATATTTTTCTGAGAAAAAAACGGCAGGTGGACTTCTCAATATATAACAAAACTGTTGGCTCCTGTGAAGCACAGACTTCTCAATACATAACAAAACTGTTGGCTCATGTGAAGCATACATTGTGGAACATTTAATTATGACATAATTTATTATGTCCCCAGTGAAGTGGAGATTATAGCCATTCAGTTAAAACGACTGTGCCCCCAGAAGTCTTCACTTTGTTAAGTTGTTCTTTGTGTTGTGTATAAGATATTGATGTAACTACAAACATTCTGAATTAAAAAATTCTTGGATTCAGATGTTGATCGATTCATAGACTCTTTTTGATTATCTGAGTGTATTGTTAAGAAATTATTGTGGTATACTCTAAAACTATGAATGGTGTCAAAGGACGTCGTTTATGAATAGCTGCTGATTTGTGTGGATTTCTCAGAATGTGTACCACATTAAATTTTCTTGGAAAGATTCTGCTGGGGGAACTTTGAACAATCTAATTAACCAGAAATAATGAACAGTTAATGATTAAAGTTTCGTTTTGCTCTTTAGGATAATCGAGCATGGGTGTTGGAGAAATAACGTGTTCAAATGTAACGTGTTCAAATGTAACGTGTTCAAATAAATGTAACGTGTTCAAATGTAACGTGTTCAAATGTAACGTGTTCAAATGTAACGTGTTCAAATGTAACGTGTTCAAATGTAAAGTGTTCAAATGTAACGTGTTCAAAATGTTTACCAGACAGACGAGTTTATAAAGCTTTGTAAAAAAAAAATAGATACCAGGCAGTTAAAACAATGCACTAATATTCAAATACTGACCAACCTGAGTGTCAAGGCCATAGTCCAAATCGTGTCATAAGTGCTGGCGGCAAAAATACTCAGGGGTAGACTTCCGTTGGCATTGATGTAGGCGTCTCTAAACTCGCTGGACGTCTGGGAAGGCATCCAAGGAAGAAAAAGTTACATCACTCAATGAGAGGGGAAGTAGTTTTGAGCGGGCAATATTTGAACCATTCGCACTAACCAGAACAGACAGCTAATTAGATGGAGTGCTAACTATGACCTGCACCCTCCACCACTTTGCTGGTTTAGTGTTTAAGTAACGTTAACGAGGAAATCTACGTGTGTCTTATTCTATGGGGAGTTTCACGAATGGTGTCTAGACAATAACAAGAGGTAACATTACTCTGTACGGTAGACAAATACACAGGTCTGCACTACGACCAAAGGCAAGGGACACATGATGATGATGACGACGATTACGATGAAAAGAGGCTTAGTGTAGACGCTAAAACAAAGAGTCATGTCTGTGCTAAAAAAAGGAGTTTTACTCTACATGAAAGAGGCATGTCTACACTATACAAAGAAGTAGGTCTGCATTATACATAGAGGCAAGTCTGCACTATACAAAGAGGTAGGTCTGCACTATACAAAGAGACATATCTGCACTATACAAAGAAGTAGGTCTGCACTATACAAAGAGACATAACTGCACTATACAAAGAGACATATCTGCACTATACAAAGAGGTAGGTCTGCACTATACAAAGAGACATATCTGCACTATACAAAGAGGTAGGTCTGCACTATACAAAGAGACATGTCTGCTCTATACAAAGAGGTAGGTCTGCATTATACAAAGAGACATATCTGCACTATACAAAGAGATAGGTCTGCACTATACAAAGAGACATGTCTGCACTATACAAAGAGGTAGGTCTGCACTATACAAAAAGGTAGGTCTGCACTATACAAAGAGGTAGGTCTGCACTATACAAAGAGGTAGGTCTGCACAATACAAAGAGGTAGGTCTGCACTATACAAAGAGACATGTCTGCACTATACAAAGAGACATGTCTGCACTATACAAAGAGACATGTCTGCACTATACAAAGAGGTAGGTCTGCACTATACAAAGAGGTAGGTCTGCACTATACAAAGAGGTAGGTTTTCACTATACAAAGAGACATATCTGCACTATACAAAGAGGTAGGTCTGCACTATACAAAGAGACATATCTGTACTATACAAAGAGGTAGGTCTGCACTATACAAAGAGGTAGGTCTGCATTATACATAGAGGCAAGTCTGCACTATACAAAGAGGTAGGTCTCCACTATACAAAGAGACATGTCTGCACTATACAAAGAGGTAGGTCTGCACTATACAAAGAGACATATCTGCACTATACAAAGAGGTAGGTCTGCACTATACAAAGAGGTAGGTCTGCACTATACAAAGAGACATATCTGCACTATACAAAGAGGTAGGTCTGCACTATACAAAGAGACATATCTGCACTATACAAAGAGGTAGGTCTGCACTATACAAAGAGACATATCTGCACTATACAAAGAGGTAGGTCTGCACTATACAAAGAGACATGTCTGCACTATACAAAGAGGTAGGTCTGCACTATACAAAGAGACATATCTGCACTATACAAAGAGATAGGTCTGCACTATACAAAGAGACAAGTCTGCACTATACAAAGAGGTAGGTCTGCACTATACAAAGAGGTAGGTCTGCACTATACAAAGAGGTAAGTCTGCACTATACAAAGAGGTAGGTCTGCACTATACAAAGAGGTAGGTCTGCACTATACAAAGAGACATGTCTGCACTATACAAAGAGGTAGGTCTGCACTATACAAAGAGACATGTCTGCACTATACAAAGAGGTAGGTCTGCACTATACAAAGAGGTAGGTCTGCACTATACAAAGAGGTAGGTTTTCACTATACAAAGAGACATATCTGCACTATACAAAGAGATAGGTCTGCACTATACAAAGAGACATATCTGTACTATACAAAGAGGTAGGTCTGCACTATACAAAGAGGTAGGTCTGCACTATACAAAGAGGTAGGTCTGCACTATACAAAGAGACATATCTGCACTATACAAAGAGGTAGGTCTGCACTATACAAAGAGACATATCTGCACTATACAAAGAGGTAGGTCTGCACTATACAAAGAGACAAGTCTGCACTATACAAAGAGGTAGGTCTGCACTATACAAAGAGGTAGGTCTGCACTATACAAAGAGGTAAGTCTGCACTATACAAAGAGGTAGGTCTGCACTATACAAAGAGGTAGGTCTGCACTATACAAAGAGACATGTCTGCACTATACAAAGAGGTAGGTCTGCACTATACAAAGAGACATGTCTGCACTATACAAAGAGGTAGGTCTGCACTATACAAAGAGGTAGGTCTGCACTATACAAAGAGGTAGGTTTTCACTATACAAAGAGACATATCTGCACTATACAAAGAGATAGGTCTGCACTATACAAAGAGACATATCTGTACTATACAAAGAGTTAGGTCTGCACTATACAAAGAGGTAGGTCTGCACTATACAAAGAGGTAGGTCTGCACTATACAAAGAGACATATCTGCACTATACAAAGAGGTAGGTCTGCACTATACAAAGAGACATATCTGCACTATACAAAGAGGTAGGTCTGCACTATACAAAGAGACATATCTGTACTATACAAAGAGGTAGGTCTGCACTATACAAAGAGGTAGGTCTGCACTATACAAAGAGGTAGGTCTGCACTATACAAAGAGGTAGGTCTGTACTATACAAAGAGGTAGGTCTGCACTATACAAAGAGGTAGGTCTGCACTATACAAAGAGGTAGGTCTGCACTATACAAAGAGACATATCTGCACTATACAAAGAGGTAGGTCTGCACTATACAAAGAGGTAGGTCTGCACTATACAAAGAGGTAGGTCTGTACTATACAAAAAGACATATCTGCACTATACAAAGAAGACACTAAATGAAACAAATATGTCTACGTAAAAACAAAGAGAAATGTCTGAATTGACATTTATATAGAAACGTCTACAGTCTACACTCTAATAGGCCAATTTGAACGATTTCAGCTGGTATGCCCACAATCGACTTAAATGTTTCAATAACAAATATCTATCATTCACAAGTTACTAGCTTAGGCAATCTGATTATTAAATTAAATTAATATAGGATAGTGGTATATGCTTTAGTACTATGGATGATATTAACTTTTTTTTTATGATACTGTTTAGTGGTTGTTGCCTTCATAGGGATACCTAGGTTGTCTCTCTTAACAAAAAATATCAAGGTATTGTATTTTTTGAATATATTATGTAATGCAGTGATGCCCAAAGTACGGCCCGTGGGCCAGATCCGGCCCGCGACGGGGTTCCATCCGGCCTCCGAACCGTGGACACAAAGTGACAGTGTAGAAATTCCCTCCCTCCAAAAAAAAAAAAAAAAAGATTGAAAAATTTATCTTTACCTACTTTTGGGCCCTCATTTTTTTTCTGATATTAATATGTGAACGTTTATGAAATGGGAGAGCCGAGGAAACTACAAGTAGACTCTGAATTTAGGATCTACTAGGGAAATCGAATGGATCTTTACTTTTTGGGGGATACATGATAAAAATCCAAGATATTTGATTTGTAAAGAAAATGTAGCTGTTTTTTTTTCTTTAAAAAACAACAACAACATGCAGACGGCATTATAAAACAAATATGACACCATTCTTGCCTTGAGCTGTGAATAAAGATTATTAACCTACGCCTAGAGATTGGAGGATCGATGGGAATATTCACCAAAAAGAGACAAAAAAATGAGTCGGTGGTAAAGGTATCTACAATCATATTCATATTTTAAGTAGAGACGTGAAAACAAAGATCAACTTCAAATATCCCATTAATTATTGTAAGTCCTAGATACACACGTTTCTAAAAAAATTGTTTCAGGTCAATTTCATTTCGTTTTTGCATCTTTTCGGTCATATGGCCCGCGACACGAGTGTCGGAAATTAAAATGGCCCGCAGTTCGATTTAGGTTGGGCATCACTGATGTAATGTATCCGACTATCCATATATGCTTGAAAACTAAAAAACTTAAAACCTATCATTGAAAGAGGGAAACAACCATAAAATGATCAATCCAATGTTCCAAGAGTTCTTTCGAATGCTAATAGGAGAAATGGATGGTTGCCTACTGATTCATTGTTCTCTATGTGAACTTAGTGACGCGAAAAATGCACCAACGCCCCATTGCACCCCCGTGGAGCTTCAATGCAGGGAGAAAATCATTTCTTTTATTGGGCGGAGAAATATGTATATAGGCAACTGAAGGAGTCGATACAATAACCTCATCACAAGAAAAATTGGTTTCTTCCAGTGGTGGTACATACAAAATGTAGACATGCCTTGAGATAATCGTATATCTTTAGATGCTAAATGTACAAATACGTAGAACTTATCTTATCTTTTAGTTGTCAACTGTACACATACGTAGAAATTATCTTATCTTTTAGTTGCTAAATGTACACATACGTAGAAATTATCTTATCTTTTAGTTGTCAACTGTACACATACGTAGAAATGATTTTTTTGTAGGAGCAGTTATGCTCATAAACCTTTTTGGCTGGAAGCCATTTATATTCCGACACTTGTACGACAGGTCGTATCACCTTAAAAAAAAAAAAGTCGTCCAGTGGAAACGATATAGCGCTGATTGTGTGTGCGTTGTGGGCAGAGGTGTCGAAGGGCCGGAATAAAACGCATTACTGGCAGGATTTGGCCTAATCACCGAAGCTTGGGTATCACGACTTAAAATTATAAAGATAGTAAATGGAATGGTCAGGTTCCACACATCAAGTAGTTCTGGCATTAAAATCTAAACACGAGGGTCTTACAAATGTGTATAATTAATACTTAAAGTCTGACCCCCCCCATTTCCCATCCCAGCCACTAGAACATAGTCTAAACTAAGATTGTCGTTCAAATGTGTCGACTTACAAGAACGGTCTTGGTTAATTGGAGGCCCTAGGCGAAGTGGTCCTAATTGAAATAAATTAAAAATAAAAGCAAAAAAAAAAAATAAAAGTATGCAATTTTTAAAAACCTAGTGTACTCCAACAATAATATTGAGGACAAGTTTCGTTATTTCTTCTCTTAACGCGACCACACAGAGTTCTTATGCCAAAGGCTGGCCCTGCTACTCATCACCGGCTCCAACTTAGCTAATCATTAGTATCACAAAAACATTACTTTTTACCAGATTAGCCACAGACTTGCCACCGTCGAGAAGCCCATTGAGACTGAAGATGATGAAGGCGCCCTCCACCGCTGTGCCGATCTCCTGTACGGTGCAGGCAGTGTCCAACACCTCCGTCCACCAATAACTTTTCAGTAGGCCCACTAGAATCCATACATACCTGGGGCCATACATACCCAGCCTGTAGGCCTACAGTAGATCAGATGATAGAACAAATCATTTACGTACATCTTAATTTTACTTATTGAGAATTTTTCTATATTCCAGGCATTGACACGAGAATATATCTAGAACATAAGAGAACATTTGGACTAAATTGTAACCAACAGAATGAACACATGGACAAGTATTTTTTTCCACAGATTAACATTTGCTACTGACTACTTCTAGTTAACGATATTAAGTGACCCAGTAAGGGCAAAAAAAAAAGATTAAGTGACCCAGCAATGGCAAAAAAAAAAAATTAAGCGACCCAGTAAGAGCAAAAAAAGATTAAGTGGACCCAGTAATGGCAGATAAGATTAAGTGACCCAGTAAGGCCAAAAAAGATTAAGTGACCTTGGAAGTGCGGATAAGATTAAGTAACCCAATATGGGCAAAACAAAGATTAAGTGACCCAGTACGGGCAAAACAAAGATTAAGTGACCCAGTAATGTCAAAAAGATTAAGTGTACTAGTAAGGATAGAGGAGATTAAATGGAACCATAGGCCATAGAAAAGTTTGAAATGTTCTTTAAATGTGGTAGAAAAATTAGGTAACAGTGTGGAACTGTTTTTATGTTTAAAAGTTTTAAAGTTTAAAAATCTAGTGATGTCTTTATAAAATGGTTATTGCTGACAGTTAGATGCAATTCAAAGAGGGTAACATTTATCTGGAAGTTTTCAATAGAGCATGCATTCATTCCTTAGTCAATCACAAACCTGACAGAACACTTGCCTCGCTGTGGATTCTCTAAACCCAGCCAGAAGGATTCGAACGTCCAAGTCCTGGTAGGATCAAAAGTAGCAAAGAAACTGTTGTAATGAACAAACCACTTTCTAGGGATAGTTTTGGCCCTGTCACTGTCTTGGCAATGTTCGAGTCTCTATCCTTGGTTGTGTCACTTTCTAGTCAATGTCTCTGTTATTGTCAGTGTCATGTCAAAGTCTATGTCTAAGTCACTATCATGTTAATTTCCATGTCTCTGTACCTGTCTATGTCACTGTCAAAAGCAATATACCTGTGTCTATCCTTTTAACTGTCACTATTTTTAAAATAAGTGTTTAAAGTTATTGCGCCTAAATCAGTAAGCTTTGGGCAGGAAGGGATCGTTAGCCATTGCTGGCTACCCACCTAGGAGATGGAAAACTCTGAATTCAAACTTCTGCTGCCTTGCAGCTATACCCAATCATTGGAAAGGTTTCGGAATCAACCCTGAGGAAAAATAAGGAGCCGGCGACTATGCAGCACTCAGTGCAACCCAATGATAGAGCCTGCTACCCGAAAACTGTATCGGCACTTGCTTGCCATTCTTTTGGATACAAGAGCTGCGTGGAGAGTAGGAAACTGAAGTGTGGGCGACATAGCTGCGTGGAGAGTAGGAAACCGAAGTGTGGGCGACATAGCTGCGTGGAGAGTAGGAAACTGAAATGTGGGCGACATAGCTGCGTGGAGAGTAGGAAACTGAAGTGTGGGCGACATAGCTGCGTGGAGAGTAGGAAACTGAAGTGTGGGCGACATAGTTGCGACCACAACTAATGCCAATTCATCTCATCATTCATGACTAAAGTTATGTATCTTTGTTTATGTTATTATAATAAAGGTTATTATTTTCTAAACACTTTCTCTCCTAATTGAAGATGCCAATGTTGATTTCAACCCATTAAACTAAATGGATTTCTTGGATTTATAAGCTTTAATTTGCGTTGAAAAAAACTGGTCGCCCCCAATTCCGTTACATAGATGTAATAAAACGGGACCTCAAATCAGTGAACATCAATACTGGAAAATTGGGAAGACATAGCTCTACATCCACATGAGGAAGTGTGCTCTGAGATAAACCATAGTCGTTCTACGACTGACGGAGACCAATAGAATTTGTGTTGTGTAAAAAGAGCATGCATTCGATACCAAATATAGCAATTTCTGATAACATACAAAAATGTTATTGAAGTTTAATCTAAACAGGATAGTGAAATGAAAATGAGCCAAACGAATAATACTATCGGAACAAGGAAAATAATTACGGATAGAAAGAGTTAAAATCACTCACCATCATTTCTTTCAGCTTTCCTGGCACTTCGACCTTGACATCTTTGAATGACGTCGATGACTTAATGATGATGTCGTGAGCCGAGAAATCTTTGTTGATGTCATTAAAAGCCTGAAGAAAAAGGTATGTGACGAGTTCAAATGTAGTTTAGAAATAAAGTTTATCTAACACACATTTTCTTATTCCAGTCGCTAGAAATAATGCATGCAAAAGCTTTAGTAGTTTCCATAGAAACAGTAAAATCGGATTTTCAGTTGGAGATTTTCACTATAATTTTTTTATTCGCAACAATGTCAAGGAGTCTATATTAAAAGATGGCTATCGCCAACTACATAATAAGGTTACTTTGTGCTTAGAAATGTGATTTCACAGTGCTAGAGAGGTACACACACTTAATCTTAGACCTTTTAAATTGCATCAACATTTCCTTTGGTTTTTATACGCCGGATACACCAATTAGCTAGCTATTTAGAGTTATCCGCTATGAATGAAAACTCACAATTCAATTTTTTTGGGATAACAAATGCGACAAAAAGACAGACGGACAGACAAATAGCATAAAAAATGACGGCTTTCTCTTCATTGGCCACTGTTAAAATGTCCTAAAGTTGCAGCTAATGAATGACTTACCAAAGATAACGTCTCATGGTCTTCATAGAGAGCCGCCACTTTGTCCCACTTGAAATACTTCACTAGCATTCGACGGGCAGGATTCAGTGCTGAATCTCCGATGGCAAGGCTGAAGAAAGTCCTGTACTTTTCCCTTTCTCTTAAAGCTGGTGACGTTTCAGCATAAGACACCTGAAAATGTAACAAACCATTACACATCATTCCATTTACCAGACCATCACTCCATGTACCAGACCATCACTCCATTTACCAGACCATCACTTCATTTACCAGACCATCACTCCATTTACCAGACCATCACTTCATTTACCAGACCATCACTCCATTTACCAGACCATCACTCCATTTACCAGACCATCACTCCATTTACCAGACCATCACTCCATTTACCAGACCATCACTCCATTTACCAGACCATCACTCCATTTACCAGACCATCACTTCATTTACCAGACCATCACTCCATGTACCAGACCATCACTTCATTTACCAGACCATCACTCCATTTACCAGACCATCACTCCATTTACCAGACCATCACTCCATGTACTAAACCATCACTCCATGTACTAAACCATCACTCCATGTACCAGACCATCACTTCATAAATATACATATATATTTATATGAGAGCACGCTAATCTTTCTATATAAATTAGAGATGGGAATCGAACCCAACTTTTAAAGTTCGGGTTCTGTTCGGTTCGCTCAGATTTAAGTTCGAGTTCGGTTCGGTTCGATGACGAGTATAGTTCGGGTTCGGTTCGGTTCGGTCAGGTCTAAAGTTCGGGTTCGGCTCGGTTCGATGTTAGGAAATTATGTAATAGCAAAATTAAGTTATAAGGTTTAATGCAATTTATTAGTTAAAACTTTTTTATTTGAATTTTTACATAAAAGAAATACTTTGCAATATATAATAGGCCTATGGGCAATACTTTTGCCAAAATAATGTTGCCTACATACATTTAAAGCGTTGTAAAAATTTCGGAGATAGAAATGAAGATGCGGCAGGTTTTTGCTCAAGTCGGCAAGTGGTTTAATTCAGGGTGTGACTCGGCGATAAGCGAATTTTTTTTAAAAGGCTAATATCGATGTGCTTTCTTTCAGAACGCACTATTCATCATAATAAAAAAAAAGTCGAGGGCCATATTAAATCTAATAATAAAGAGGCAGACCTGGCCAATAGAATTATGCAAGGGACATTCTAGGAAGGCCTACATATTGCGCACATACTTCTATAATGGGCGTGATCTTTTTAAAGAAATATTCTTCGTGTAAAGACGTCTCTATCGAGGATTTTTTTTTCACACATGAGTCTTCACTATTATAAATTGTAATATACAGAAGAATCACACTAGCGGAGATGTTTTAAAATGTTTTATTCAAAACGTTTTGACCCATATTGTGCATATGCGCCTCGCTAAAAGCAGTCTTCAGTTGACAAGGTCTTATTAGAAGATAAAATGACATCTCCACTTAATATATTTTAATTTTAAAACATGTAATTATACTAATATTCAGATAAGTTACACTAAACTTTTTTTCAATGTCCCCTCTCTTTGTTAGTTGGTCATTGGTTTGTCGCTTACAGACAGCTAGTACAATTGAAGCAATAAAGGCGTTTTATATTTTTACCGGTAAGGATAGTATAGATGGACTTTTTATTGTCCGACAGTTACGCTGGGCAGGGCACGTATCCCGTACGGGGGACGAACGTATGCCAAAGGCAGTCTTTTTTTGGTGAGCTAAAAGGCGGTCGACGTTACAGAGGCGCCCCACGGAAACGCTTCAAAGACCAGCTTAGGCGTCAACTTTCCTTAGCTGACATAGAAGAGAGCACTTGGTTGCATGCGGCCTTAGAACGAGTCAGTTGGAGTTTACTCCCAAAGGCCGCGGGATACACATTTGAGACCAAAAGAAAATCCGCTGCCGAGGACAAACGCAGACGCGAAAAGAAAAACTAAATCGACCACCTGCGAACAGTGGTTATGCTTGCCCTGGATGTGGCAAAATATGTAGGTCACAGCTGGGCCTGCGCAGCCATGGGAAAAACTGTATTCCTCACTAATCTTCGGACTCGAAGACAAGCCTTATAATAATGTATAAGCTTAATAAACTTTAAAATAAAGTTCTTATGTGAACAACTCAATATAGCCTAACTGTTATTACAATATTCACATATTTAACTTTTGATAGAGATGTAATATTAATGAAATATACTGATATTTAACTTGAGATAGAGATGTAATATTTATGAAATATACTGATATTTAAACAAAATCTAGGTCACCACAAAACAACGTCTTTACTCTTTCATGTCTCAAGATTGTCTGCCGTTTCACGTTTGCATTATTCTAATTTCATCATCCTTTATGCATAAACACCAATCAATCGCTTAACCTCTTCTTACCGCCACCAGAAAACACACACACTATGACACCCCTTTTTGTCAAGAAGTTGCGTCTCCCCATCCCCCAATTCAAGGTACTAACCATCCCCACCCACGGGAGAGGACCCAAAGTTTGAGAAACGCTGCATTAAAAATACTGATGATCAATAATGCAAAACAGAATAATAGTAAAAATATTCAGGGGCGTAGATAGGAATTTCTCATCATTTGGGGGCCCGGGAGGGGCTGGACCTCTTAGGGGCCCCTGCATTTTGCGTAATATTGAATATTTATTGTAAAAAACACTAATTTGGGGCCCCCTCAAGTAGGGGCCCGGAGGGATTTTACATTTCTCCCCCTCCTCCCCCACCCTTGCTACGCCACTGATAATATTTTAATATGGAATACTTCACAATTTTGTAAAAATAAATCACTTAATAGAAGATAATTAAAATTTATTTTAAACTAGGACACAAATGAACTTATCTACACTCTCTAATCGGCAAAATTATTCTACTCTCAACTAACAGCCATCTCAAATAAAAGTGACAATATTTTAATGTCACCTTTCTACTTACTAGGAACTTGAATCTAGATCTAGATCTAATTAGAGGGCGCCTATTCGACTCAAAACCAATATTGCAAACAGCCCGCGAAAATTCAAGGTTAGGGGAGAGTCGGCACGTACGGAAAAACCCATGGGAATCAAAGCGCGCCGCTTTTTTTTTTTTTTTTAAATACCCCCCCCCTCCCCTCCCAAGTTTTCAAAGTATAATGGAATCATTAGAATTTAAATAAAATATTTAAGTAATTTTTTTTAAACCCAAAATATAAAAAAGGGATGTATAAATTGCAAAATTAGTTCGGTTAAGAAAAGCAGGGTTCGTTCGGTTCGGTTCGTACCAAGCAGTTTCAAAGTTCGGGTTCGGTTCGGTTCGGTCATAAGTGAGGTTCGAGTTCGGTTCGTTCGGTTCGGGTTCGGTTCGTTTCCCATCTCTAATATAAATAAGCAAAGTGTTCCGCTAATGAAGTCTGGGAAACACTACACTAGATAATGAGACAAAAAATAAGGAATAGTGCTAATGTTTTCTTAAACTAAATTTAAAATCTGGTGATATTGTATCTACACTCAAACAATCATTCAGGGGACATTACATCATTTGTACACAGTATAGAAACACAAACTCAAAATGGGCCCCCAAAGTGGCCCACTCAGGCAGGTAAAAAGGCATGTGCTCGTGTCGATAGTGTTGCCGATACTGTTTTATTGTTAGTTCGGCTAACGAATTGATACCACAGGATACGGAGATTTATTATGTTATTATTATTACATTGTTAATATTCATATGCATTCAATGAACTGATCGTTATAAAGATTTAATCGTATCTCATCTATATCAGACATTATTTCAAAACAGAATAGAATTACGTCCTACGCATTTGATGTGTCAATCTAGTCATGCATGTAATGATGGCCTCAAGGAAAAAACATTTCCCTTTTGTTAAATGTCTAAGTAGGAGGAGAGATGGCTGAGTGGTAAAGCGCTTGGATCCGAACAGGAGGGTCCCGGGTTCGAATCCTGGTGAACACCGGTCTTTTTAGGGCGCCTCTCCACCCAGTTGTAATAGGTTCTTGACATTAGTTGGGGAAAAGTAAAGATGACCACATGACACCTTCGTTAACCGTAGGCCAAGGATGACCTTTACATCATCTGCCCTATAGACCGCATGGTCTGAAAGGGGAAACTTTGCTTTCTACTCTGAGTTTTGTGTAGTTTCAAAAACTGTATAATGTTAAGTGTATAGTATGAAACACTGCTTATTCTTATTTTCCGTTGCTTTAAATTATATTCAACTTTTATGCATACTACATAGATTCCTTCTCTTTGTAAACAATAGTAAACATTTTGTGCACAATATAATTTATATATGACAGTATGACAAAAATAATCAATTTAGTATTACAAACTATTAAAAATATATTTAAAAAAAAACGAATCCATTAGCATAATTGTGTTTAAAATATGATGTAAATACATTATGCATATTAAAATAAATTTCCAGTATTTACTATACTGTAATAGTGAAAAGTTGTAAAAAATGGTTGTATTTTTATGAAAAAAACTGCTTGAATAATTAATTTTAAATTATTTTTTTTTTGTTTTCAGAAAAGTAAAAAGTAGCCGTTGCATCAGAACTTTGAAAGATCTAAAATGTCATGATAACTTATTTTCAATAACATTTCTAGTTTTTGAGGTCTAAACGGAACGGACGGACGGACAGAAAGACCACACAAAACTAACAAACGTATAGCGGCTATTCTCCATTCGGGGCCGCTAAATTATTTTCATAAATATTTATTCTTGCTCTTAGCAAAAAGCTCAAGAGAGATTAATGGTCTAACTAAATAGTTCAAACAAACTTGCATGGCGTTAGTAAAATGCAACGAAATTGTTGGCTTTTTGGAACCTTAGGATATAAAGACTGAAAAGACAAAGAAATAGTACCTGTTAGTAAGAACTTTATTTCATTAATATCTGAGATCTCTTTTATATGTATACTGAGATAACTTAAAATATACCGTAATCACTTCTGTAATTGTAAGTTATAATCATACATAGCCTCATAGGTGGTCTACGATTATACGTTAGAGATTTATTTCAAAAATTTTTTCCTAGATCAGTGTCTCCCAAACTGTGTACCAGGAACTATTGGAATAATAAATTTCTTTATATCAGTAAGTAAAGTGTCCCGTTACATAGTCAGAACGTGATAAGTGTTCCGTTAATGAAGTCTGGGAAACACAAGACTCTGCGATTATACAGCAATATAGGAAACAGTGCTAAAGTTTTCTTAAACTAAATTGTTTTTGTTTAAAATATGGTGATATGGTCTCTACATACTATCAAACAGTAATTCTGGGGACATTACATCATTTGTACATAGTATAGTAACGTATAGTACTATATAGATTATCTCTAGCAGTCCTATTCAGTTCATGTTTAAAAGTCGACCTGGTCATCAAGGGGATTCTTTTTCTGCTATTTTTTTTTCATAATTATATTTTAGTGCGAGCTTTAAAAAAAAAAACAAGAAAAAAGACGTGTCTCGTGTCCAAGCATTACAATAACATAATGTGCTCATTTACTGACATTATTTATCAATGTTATGAGAGATAGAGTCCTCCTTTTTTGAGACGTGTCCAGCGTCCGGAAGGCATTGATCCGATGTGTGGAAATGTTCGGCTTACACTCCACAAATCATCCACCAATTGAATTCGACCATTTAGTTATAAGTACGCACACTCACTTGTTTAAGGCAGTAAGGTAACAACTTTTTCATTGACAGCTTCCTTCATTAACAGATCAAGGCGGTTTAAATGAGACCTTATATAGTCGGAGCTCCCCGTGATATGTGGATCTTTTCTTTTTGTATACTAGGGCATACTTTTAGCGTTGAAAGAACATTTTCGATGATCAACACACAGCACTGGGTGATCCGGGGGTGGGGGGTGGACGAATGTTAACAGAGAAATCACACAATTTGTATACGAATTCTTCACTTATTTTAATAATATATACTAAGTATTCATATTTTAACCTATTTTTGGATTATATCGCCCCCTTCTAGTATGTTGTCAGATTTGGTTTGGGGGGGGGGCGATTGTATCGATTTCCCCCCTCCCCGACCCTTAACTTTCGAGTGGGGGCGATCCAGTTTTTTTTTTGCAGAAATCACAGTTGGTTAACATAATTAGTTACATATCTATACATCTATATGCTAAAAGGTACTTGTAATATATATTTAAACTAATCTCTATACTATGTCGTTCCCCTTCTGGTATCATGGCAGTGCTGGTGGGGAGTGGGGGGGGGCGGTCCAATTTTAAAGCAGAAATCATAGTGTGTGAACAAAAGTAGTTGAATATCTATATAATATAAGCTACATATTGATATTTGAGCCCATTTGTATATTATGTCTCAAACACACACTAATTTCAAATGAAATCATAAGTAAATATACAATGAAAGAGTGTTGTACCAGGTGGTAGGGGCGATAGATGTAATCCCACTTTCACACCTGGCACATCAATACTTTTCTTTTTGTATTAGAGTTAAGAAATTACAAACTTTTACAAAATAAAATCTGTCACTGATATGTGTTATATATGCTATAAATTACATATTTATATCGAGTCGCCCCAACCCCTATTCTTTAATGCCAAAATGCAATTATTAGCAATAATTATTTTTAAAAAAGAGAGAGAACTCTTACATGGGTATTGATTCACTCTACCGGCTCCGACGAAAACATGATTTTTTAAAACAGACTAGTCAAATAGGGCGACAGAATCTATGCATTGCGCATGAATTAAAATAATTATTTAAAGAATTTGTTTTGGTAAATATTTAGAAACCGTAAGACATCCTTAAGTAAAGATAAAAAGGTTTAGACAATAGTGAGCAAATAGATGTTATCCTACTAGATTTTTCCAAGGCTTTTGACAAAGTACAAAGTATCTTTAGTACACCACCATAGTTTGATCAAAAAATTAAAATATTTTGCCATTGATGGTCCATTGCATCAGTGGATTAAAGATTTTCTGATAGGGAGAGAGCAAACTGTAATAATAAATGGCTCTAAATCAACACCAATAACAGTAAACTCAGGTGTACCTCAAGGAACAGTCTTAGGTCCACTACTATTTTTAATTTACATAAATGATTTACCAAATTGCATTAGTTCAGGCGATTGCATAATATATAGAACAATAAAAACAACACAAGATACAGAAATTTTACAAAGAGAATTAGATGAATCACAGAAATGGGAATCAAATTGGAGCATGTCTTTCCGCCTATGTATACGTTATTTATAAAAAAAAAAAAAAAAAACTAAAAGAAATTAACACCAATAACACAGACTAAAAACGTAAAATACTTAGGGGTTATAATAAATGAAAAACTGTCACCGAATCCACATATTGATGAAACTATCAAAAAATCATACAAAGCATTAGGGTTTGTTAAAAGAAATTTCTAAATCAAATAAGAACATAAAATAAAAATATTATTTAACCTCGTTTAAATAATAAAATATAGATCCTCTGTTTCGGACCCCTCAACTCAAGAAAACATTAAGAAACTTGAACAGACACAAAATGGAGCAGTGAGATTCATAACAAACGAATATTCACATTAGACTAGAGTAAAATCCATAAATTTAGAAAGCCTTCAGGATAGCAGACTTAAAAGTAAAGTAGCAATTATACATAAAACACTGAACCATAATCTTCAACTAAAAAAACAAAATTTAATAAAATACACTGAAAGACACAAAGATAGGAGTGCGCTCTTCGCTCCATATGCTAGGACAAATGTGTACAAATGCTCCTTCTTACCTAGCGCCATTAGAGCATGGAATGGGTTGCCTGAGCTAGCCAGGAAAACCAGTGACTTGGTAGAATTTAAGTCATTGGTTTATATGCATGACTAAATGCTTGACGTATAGGACGTAATCATCTTTTTTTTTTCTTAAGTAACGTCTGTATCATATAAGATAAGATAAGAAGATATAAAAGTAAGAATAGAGAAGAGTTCGGAAAACAAATATTTTTTTCTAGTCCCTATGTATAAAGTATAAATAGAAGTAGCACAGAATTAGGACTTCCTGTATTTGATTTCTTTTCCATTTAGTCACGTGATCTTATTGATAAAACAATTTAAAAAGCTGTCACGTGACAACCATCATGAATTAAACATGAGATCGTAAATTATATAGAAGAGATAGAGCACCACGTGGCTAAATGTTGTTTGTTTACGATTGGTGAATGAGGTCCAGTCTATTCCTAGGTCTAGGTCTAAAACTCTTATTGAACTCTAAGATGATAAAACTTCTTTTCGCAAAGATAATTTTGTGCTTTAACACATAAACATACTAATTATTGTCCATTCATTTGATATTTTAATCAATTTAACATTTAAATTTGTTTTTCTAAAGCATTTTTAATACATTCGTTCGCTGTTCGCTAAAGTTGCGTAGCCGTGTTGAGATAGGCCTATATTCATTTATGAAAAAAGGTCACGCATGCGCAACACAGAATGAACTCTATAAAAGCCAATTTTTAGCGGCCCCAAAAGGGGAAAAGACGCTATTAGTTTTGTGCGAAATGTCTGTCCGTCTGTCCGTCCGTCCCGTTTGTATCTCGTAAACTAGAAAAGATATTGAAAATCCGACATCACAATATTTTAGACCACTCAAAGTTCTGATGCAACGGCTACTTTTTTTTTTCTGAAAGCGAAAAATCTAATTTTTAAAATCAGTTATGCAAGCAGTTTTTTAAAGAGAAAAAGCTAATTAGTATGCATTATAAGTTAGACCTAATTTAAAATAAATAGTAATCTTATAAAATTCATTTTTATGAACATTTTTTTTATTGCCGAATTTTTTTTTTTTTTTTGAGGATTCGAATAAGAGATTGAGCCTTTTCAAAACAATTGGATCAATTATAAGACATCAGTTAGGCCAAGGGAGGCGCGGTGACTGAGCGGTAAAGCGCTTGGCTTCCGAACTGAGGGTCCGGGTTCAAATCCTGGTGAAGACTGGGATTTTCAACTTTGGAATCTTTGGGCGCCTCTGAGTCCACTCAGCTCTAATGGGTACCTGACATTAGTTGGGGAAAAGTATAGGCGGTTGGTCGTTGTGCTGGCTACATGACACCCTCGCTAATCGTAGGCCACAAAAACAGATGAACTTTACATCATCTGTCCTATAGACCACAAGGTCTAAAAGGGGAACTAGTTAGGCCAGGTTCACATATAACTTTACATACACTTTCACCTATCCTTTGATCTGCGGGACCGCTGGGGCGTTACACAAGATCTGTTAACCTTCTTTCTCCATTCCTATCTCTCATTTGTCTTTGATATAATTTCATTTGCATGTTCTTTCTGAAAATATTGAAGCCTGCCTGGATGGACCTTTTTGGGGGCCGATTTTGAGTTTGTGTTTCCACACAAACTGTCTTTTGTAACCTTGTTAACTCTAGATTAGTGTAGATTTGGATCTATGTCTACTTCAAGATCTACTTTATACTTTAACACATGAACATACAAAATTAAGTCTATTCATCTCAAATTTTAATCAAATATATGTAGGCCTACAAGCAAATGTTTTAATTTGAAAGAATGGATTTAAGCCTATTAGCTATTTTTATTTGATAGCTTCATTCACACTATTTTTTCATTGACACATTCGCTTTACTTATTACATTATTATTTCGTTTAATTGTGACTATATCGACAGTAATACGCTAATAAAGACCTGCGGGTCGCGGGTAACATTTTTTTTTTCCAAAGGAAACCTCAGAATTTGCGCTATTCAGTTTTAGCTTTATCATCATAGGAATCCTTGGGCCTTAGGCCTCTTTTCTTTGCCTCTTTTTTTTTGAGCTTTATGTGCCTCTTTTATGGGCCATCTTGCCTCTTTTGTGGGCTTTTTTTTATTTTTTTTATTTTTTTTTTATATAATATGATTTTATTTGTAAGTTATCATAATTCACAAGTATTAAATCATAAGCAATTGAAAAGTGATTAACCTAAAAATATAATAATAGTAATAGAAATATTATTTAATATCAAAGACATACTACCTAACCAATGAGCCCCCTAAAGACAGAAAAATGATACAAGTATACTCTACTCCAGAACAATCAACACAATATCAGATATCCCTGACCCCCAACACCCTATTTCTGAAAAATTACATGAGCATTGTACATGTATATGAAAATCAAACTAGATAATTCTCTACTCTAATGTCCATTATTTTCTAAATGTTAATTCCAAGTGATTAGGATCAAACACCTTATTATTATGTAGACATTTGAGCCAGCTAGCCCAAACAAGATTCCTGTATTCGGAAACAATAATCAAGTTAAAGTTATGTATCATTTTATTTTTTTATTTTTGGCAGCTTGTTTAAAATAATAGACAAGTTAACATTTACATAATTGCCACGGTTTGCTTCCAATAGGTCCATTACAGTACTTCTAGCTTGAAGGAATAATGGACATTCCAAATACATATGTTTCTCGTTATCAGCATTTTCAAGGTGGATAATATACATTCACGGTCATTTG
Organism: Biomphalaria glabrata; assembly: GCF_947242115.1. Taxonomy (NCBI): domain Eukaryota; kingdom Metazoa; phylum Mollusca; class Gastropoda; family Planorbidae; genus Biomphalaria; species Biomphalaria glabrata. Next base: position 38,570,457 of record NC_074718.1, on the reverse strand, counting down.
CCCGTCTTCTAACCATAGGGGCAACATAAGTCTAGTTGTTAAAAAAAAATTTAGAGAACTTGCACATTAAAGTAATCAATTTTCAATTTTACTTAAGCTACATTTTTTTGTAAAAATGTGGTAAAAATGTATATACATACTTTCTAACAATGACTCATGGGAAATCTAGACATTTGTACAAATTAAGATACACCAACTTGAAGAAGGACATCTCCAGAAGGCCAATTTAGTTCATGCGTTTTAGTTGTCTTAGACACTTATTGAACTTTGTATAATATGATCATAAGGCCAATTTAGTTCATGCGTTTTAGTTGTCTTAGAGTTAGACACTATATTGAACATATGTATATGATCATAGAACGTGATGGCGTATTGACTGTAGACTGGTAGACTTGAACGTCGTGCACGTACCCAGCTCTTATCTTATCTTATCTTATCATTGTCTAATAAATTACGGACGAACCTTCAAAAGAGAAGAAAATTGCGTTCTTCGAGCAGCAACGTATTCATCTATTTATTAGAGACTTAAACTCTACCAAATTAATGTTCCTGTCTGATTCACTCAACCTCACGGCACTAGAGAAGGTTTAAGGAATAATTGTGCATAGTTATAACTTGATCCGAGAATGGGAGGTGGGAGAAATAAACATGTTCTAACTTTTTTACTAGACAGACAGACGGACAGAGAGTGTTGATACAAGCTTTGTAAAAAGGGACTTTTTTAGACATGATATCTCCCTGTAAAGCAGCCATATTAAGCACACCAAACGTTTCTCAATGTATATCATGTTGAAAAGTTTTCACGTCAGATTAAGGGAAAGATCACGTGATATCTTTAATGTAGGTATGTAATAACAAGCCAGACGTATTTACAGATTTCACAGAGGTCCGAATCCTCTGGAGCCCGGCGCCGTGCAAATTGAAAACTAAATATGATCTTGCTTAGCACGTGATTGGCATAAGCGATTTTCTGTCTCCCATGTAGGCTTGAATATTACAGCTACATTTAGGGTTTGATTGGAAGTCTAAGCTGGGGTTTGACTGGGAATCAGGGTTAGAATTCGATTGCAAGTCATTCTAGAGTTTTAGTTAAGCTTTAGTAGAAACATACAGTCATATTATGGAAATCGTATTATAGATTTGACCTGCGGATCATATTTAGAATTTAATTTAAGTCTTTATTGTAAATCCATAGAATTTATATATATATATATATATATATATATATGTGTGTGTGTGTGTTACTCAATACATGAATTACAGTCTCGACAATGTATTGAATCTTTCAGTAAATCGAGTATGTAACTTACATTAAGTGTTTGTATTTGTAAAAAAAAAATATTGCTAAGTGTGATGAAAAGAGAAAAACAATTTATCCCAGGGGTTCTCAACCTGTGGTTTGCGACCCCTTTGGGGGTCGAATGACCATTTGCCAGGGTCGCCTAAGACCGTCGGAAATTTAAAAAAAAATAATTTTTTGTACTATTTTTCATTGAATTTTTTTTCTGTTACGTTTTTAACGTGTTGTAACAAGCATATTTGTAACCAAGCTTTGTCTGCATAGACATTTCTAATAATGAAGAAAATGGATATTACTTAGGTCACATTATTACGAAACAACATTTATGAAACGATCGACAAGAATCAATAAAATAAACTAAAAAGTGGGTGTGACAAATGCGTCATTTGTAATGAAGTTCTTGCTGCCATATGTATGAGGCCGAACAAACCTCCGAGATTTACCTATAAGGACGTATTTTAGTTTTGAAGGCTGATAAAAACAAGAAATCCAGACAAGTGACAAGTAGCATTATTAAAACATAGCAGCCCTTAAAGCTATTTATTTGGTGGCTCTCAATTGATATTGCTAGGGGCCAAAGACATTGCTCGAGCTATGATTGGAGCCGAATTCTGAACTAAATTTAGTGTAATTTCATTAACTAATAACACAGCTCACTGGAACAAAAATTGACATGTCTGATATTATCAATCAATTAATTCAGAAAATATGATCTCCGATCCAATATTAGGCATCCAGATGGATGAAACCACAGACGTTGTAAATTGTTCACATTGCTGGTTTTCTGAGATATATACATTATAGCGATTCTAAAGAGTAGTTTCTTTGCAAACTTCTTGAAATGACCTCTGAAGCACGTGATGTAATGGACTAAGTTAATTTTTGGAAAACTAAAAGACCCCTTGGAAAAATATTTGTGGTGTCTGCACAGATGATGCTGGATTTCATTATTGGTACAGAATGAGTCACCATAAGAGAGCATCGTAGCTCACAGTATAGTTCACCGATATGTATTAGCAACAAAGATACTGCCACCAGAATTTTTACATCAATAGCAAGGCAGCTGAATATGATCTCTCATGAATATCAATAACTTAATTCTGTATATATTGTTTGCAGTCATTCTGCTATATTTCAGATTTTTTACGCGACATCCTCTTCCAGTTCATACATATCAATATGTATCATGGTTTTTCTGCCTGTTGTTAAGCCTAAATACAGAAATAAACTTTAACTCTTTCTCTCCGTAATTATTTACCACATTCTGGTGGAATCAACGCTGGCATCATCAGTTAGAAGAGAAAAAGTTAATGCAGAAGTGAATTCCTATTCTAGTGAAATAAAAACAAGCTTAACTTTCGCAATAACTTTGACGTGTTTGAAAATACTGTCGTAACAATAATGTAGCTAAAGTTTACTGCGTCAAAGACCGTGTACGTTTTCCAAGCTTAGCGATACTTCTAAAATTGTCATCTCTGTATGCAATATGAATATCATAAACACGCAATAAAAAAGTAATTGAAGAGTAAATTTATTTGACACTAAATAAAGCTCTTTCTATGTTCAGTCTCTAGCATTGGAATTAACATCATGGATATCAGTGATCTACATTCTGACAACGATTACATAACATTAGCTAAACCACATTTACCAAGGCTTATGAACGAAAATTAATGGATGAGGGTCGTCGCCAAGTGAAAAATTGTACTAGGGGGTCGCGGAGCTAAAAAGGTTGAGAACCACTGATTTATCCAAACTGGCAGCACTACTCTTAAATCATTAGAAAACAATAGAGCACCATGCAATCAACGTGGATATTGCAAAGTAAGTTTATACCGGAAGTACGGCGCCCTTATGATGAATGATAGAAGCGCACGATGAATGGGATATAAAGGATGTCTAAATTCGCAGATATAAGGAACGAATTAATGTAAAAATGCTTTTGAAACACTCATTTGAAAGTTAATTTTGTATAAAACAATGGAATGAATGACTATATTTTGTATTTGTATGTGTCAGTTGTGAGAAGTTTCAGCTTGATACGAGAGTGAATTACTCATTTGATGACAGAAGAAAGACGCCAGGTCTGATATGTTCTTGTGCACGTTACATGGTAGACTTAGCCAAACTTTGTCGGTTGATCTTTGCTTTAAGTACTCATATTAACATGCAAGAACCTTCACAGTTACTATTAATCTATTACTCAATTGTTATAGGCCTAAAGTAGCTGTGCCCTAGCCCTAAACTAGATAGATCTAAACCTAAACTAGCTGTTACCTAAGTCTAAACTACGCTGACTCAGGCCCAGCCTAGATGTGTCCTAACTATAAACTAAATTGACTTAGGCCCTTCCTAGCTTTGTCCTAACTCTACGCTAAATTGATCTAAGCCCAACTTATTTAAAGTCTATTTCTCTCTTTTGTCCACAGTATGTCGATTAGTAAAAACATATTCAACGACTGAATTCTGCCTGGTAATAAAAAAGAAAAAAAAAGCACATTGCCTGTGCAACAAAGACAATGTAAACAACAGGAAAGCCGGACATTTTCACAAGTTAGGTCGACGCCTGTCGGACGGAGGACACAACACCCCAAAAAAGAAAGACGTGTCCTCTTTTTGCCGGACGTCTGGAAACATTATATCTGCGACATAAAATAAGGAAACAAAAATAGCGATAATTTATGCTAATTATTTCAGAAACCTGTACTGTCAACAAAACAAAACAATGAAGTTATGATTCCAAATCCGACAGACAAGTAAATAATTTCTAAGAGCACTTCACTTTCACCTATCTCTTGGTCTGTTGGACCGTTGGGGCCCTACACAAGATTTGTCGACCGTCTTTCTCCATTCCTCTCTTTTGCCTTGAATAGAGCCTCTTTCAATGAGAGGCCCGTCCATTCATTTATGTTGTCTTTACGCCGATTTCTCTGTCTGCCTCTTCTTCTTTTTCCTGGTACTGTTCCCTAAAGGAGGGTCTTTGCGAGCCCCGAAGACCTTGTAATATGGCCGCAGAGTTTTAGTTTACGTTTCTTTACAATTGTTAGCAGGTCATCATGGAGTTCAGTCGCTGCAGTAACCCTGTATTTTATTTCTTCGTTTGTGATGTGGTCTTTGAATGTGATACCTAGGATCCATCCGTAGCATCTCAATTCCATTGCTAGGATCCTCCTCTCTAGCTCTACATTGGGAGCACTATAGCAATAAAATAACGTCTGTATTATATAAGATAAGAAATATAAAATAGTCGCCTTTCGCGAGGTTTTGAATATAAGTACTCTTAGCTAATCCTTTGTCTAATGATTGATTTAAAGGTAAAAATAATACATTCGTCTGTTAACTGTTTCAACTTTCATGGAAAGGTTTCGTGCTTAATAAATTTACATTATCTTTAAAAATCACTTTCAGTGCCGTAACGGGACAATGTCCCTTTGTGTTAACCTCGTTTTGATAAAAAAAAAATGTGAAAAAAAAATAGTGAGGCATTGAAATATTTCGGAAATGAAAGAAAATGATTTATTTATTTTTATTATTATTATTTTTTTTTTTTGCCTTTCAAAACTATGGGACTGGAGTAGCAGATTAAATTGAATAGACACAATTTTTCTTTTGGATCATCTCTCCACGAAAATGGCAAGGATACGCTGGAGATGATCTAATTGTCTCCCCTTGGTGGTGTTATAAGAAAATCAGGAGCGGTCTCTTTAATATTCATCTTAAACGAAGACAAATTAGATTTACACCTTAATGGAGATAATTGTATTAAGGTTAATAACTTTATCATTGGCTTTGGTTCCATTTGGTCGGAGTGTATGACTTCATATCTTTATAAAAGTGTTTTTGCGTATTTGTATAGAATTTCTGATGTAACACTGGAGTAGGATTGATGCAGATGAATAGATACAAAAAAAGGGAGCAGTTGAAAAATTCGGTAAAAGCACGTGACGAGAGACAGAACCACGTGACAAGAGACAGAACCACGTGACAAGAGACAGAATCACGTGACGAGAGACAGAACCACGTGACGAGAGACAGAACCACGAATGTTTGTTGCATGTTAAAAGCAGTAGCTTTATACTGTTCAAATCGTTTTGATATTTCATTTACTGCACAACCAGGCAGCCATCTAGATCTACATGCTAGTAACACAGAGCTCCTTCAAACCATCCTATCAAGTCCTAACCCCAACGCAAGTTTGTACAGAAGAGACTAGAAAAAAAAAGGTTTTAAAAAATCATTTAAAACAACAACAAAAAAACAACAACACTGTAATAGTAAGGGAAAACAAACAAACAAACATTTTACAAAACCTGTGGTTTTAAGTATTAAAAAAAACTGCTTATAAGGGCGACGTTAGTCACAAGCAAACAAGGCGGCCGTCTAGGGCCTCCAATTGGTAGGGGCCTCGCATAGGGCTCTAAATATTTTTGTAGAGACAAAATTGCGAAACTTGTGACCCAAAATTATTTTTGTGGCATACTATGTTTTAATAAATAGCGTAATTTTTTTATCTGTTTATTTTTTATTTTTCTATTTCATTTAGGGTCACCTAATTCACATCGCCTAGGGCCTCCAATTATCTAAGGCCGGCCCCTGCTGCTTAGTTGTACTTAGCAACAAGTTCCTGAACTTTGAACTGTTTCCCCCTTTAGAGCTGCTCTGTATCGAGTGGGTGAAAGTCTCCCACATTAATATCTATTCTACAAAGAAACGAAAGAGAAAAAAGAAAAGAACGAATGAAACACGGAAGGAGAGAACACTCACTGACACTTATACATTTATTTTTGTTTTTTAGAAAGAAAGAATAGACGTCAATAAATGTATTCGCACTAAGTGGATTTTATAACCTTGGCACCCCAAAAGATGAAATTCAGACTACGCCGCTTCAGCTCGGTATACGTCTTAACTGACATGAGATTTATTCTGCTGTGCACCAGCGAGGGACGTACGTCACCTTGTGAACAAGAAACTGACTTGGTCACCGCCTGAAGCCATAAGTCTTAGAGAAGCGTAATTACATCTCTGTCCTCATCCTGTGCCATAGAATAAGTCCTAGAAGGGAATGTAACGTAGACAGCAGTCTAGACAGTGATGGGCAGAATGTGGCCAGCAGGGTAACGTAGATAAGAACCTACACCAGTGATGACCGAATGTGGCCCGTAGGATAACGTAGATAAGTGGCTACACCAGTGATGACCGAATGTGGCCCGCAGGGTAACGTAGATAAGAACCTTCACCAGTGATTGGCAGAATGTGGTCCGCAGGCTAATTCGTCCCAATGAAAGTTTCATTATTGACTGTCACATATTTTACAGTAAGAATACACATTAATAACATTAGCACATATTTCAGTTATATTGTAAATGAATTATGTTTGAGTTCTAGTTTCAAAGGGCCCAACAGCTGTATGACATCACGACCTTTGACATGGAAACGAACAGTTGATCGTAAAGTTTAAACTGCCCTTGGGTTGTGACGTCTCATGTCAGTGTTCAGGGCTTCTATACCGACTGGTCTCGCTTCCTATGACTTGAAACTTGCCCAAGCCTTGATAGTTTTGTAAAGCTAGAAAATACTATTACATTCTTCTTTAATTCCATTCAATCTGAATGCTGTGAAAAACTGCACTATTGGTTCGTGCAGGGCGAGTCTTCCTTGAGTTTATTTGGTAACTGAATAGCAGAAAAGTGTCTTTTTACAAAGCTTATATCAAATCTGTCTGTCGGTCTGTCTGGTAAAAAGTGTGTACACTTTTTTCTCCCACACCCATTCTCAAATCAAGTTGAAACTTCGCACAAGTATTCTTTTTTTTTTAAAGTAACCAATTAGACAATTAATTACTGGTAATTAATTATTTTGTTTAATAGCAACAAGGGAAACTAATACTTTAGTAATCACAGATATGGCTACATTTGTTGGGTTTCGTCCCACTAAAAAAACTATTGTTAACGCTATTTCTCCCTCACTCATTTTCTGATCAAAAAGATACTTTAAACAATTATTTATTGTACTTAACAAAACATGAATCAATAAACACAAGTACTCAATTAGTCAATTAATTATTGCCAATTTATTATTTTGTTTGATACCGAATAAGGGAAATAACTAGTACATTGTTGTAGATATAGTTTTTAAGATTTTTTTTTTTTTTCTATTTTGCTTATTTTCCATGAGAAAAAATGGTTTGAAGAATGTGAAATATTTTATAATTCAACATGGCTTTCGGATTTTACAAAGTTTCAAAGAACGTCTTGGTCAGAAAAACAAATTAAATGATTAAATACGAGGATAATAAATAGAATGAATTAATTTATTACGTTTAATAGTTACCTTCCTACTTCTAAACTATATATTTTGAAGCGCACAATTTATGGTGTTGTTATTTCTTTGTACCTGTAACGAGAGTGTATTGGTACTATTTGTAAGGTTGAGAACCTTTCTCTTCGGACCTGTGTAGCGTCAAGTGTCAGTGGATCGCTTAGACTGACTCTACCAAACGTTAAGGTTGATCTGTTGTCAATGCTGTCGTTCCTAGTTGGCATATGTCAGGAGTGTCGCTCTGCTCGGCACCGGCAGGCCACCGAAAGGTCGAGACCATTCCGTCTGCCCGACTGACTTCCCCCCACATCCCATACGTGACTCAATGAACATGTCAAACAGTGTTAGCCATCGACTAGGGAGTCCGGGGTCTATCTGTAGAGCTGTTTTATTTTCTGGGGGGGGGGGGGGGGCAGGACTTCTTGAAACTGATATGGTCTTATGGTGGTCAAGAGCGAGACGACTACAGAACGAGATGAACATAAGGAACATGCTGTATGTGAGCACAGTACGCATGGAAGCTGAATTAAGAGAAGAGATAAGGGATGTTAAAACAGCAGAGCGAGAGACGGGAGAGATGAAGAGAGATAGCTAAAGAGATAGCTGAAGAGATAGCTATAAAGAAAGCTGAAGAGAAAGCTGAAAAGATAGCTAAAGAGATTGCTGAAGAGATAGCTAAAGAGATAGCTAAAGAGAGAGAGACAGAGAGAGCTAAATAGATAGCTAAAGAGAGAGAGAGAGAGAGAGAGAGAGAGAGAGAGCTAAATAGATAGCTAAAGAGAGAGCTAAAGAAATAACTGAAGAGATAGCTAAAGAGATAGCTAAAGAGATTGCTGAAGAGATAGCTAAAGAGATAGCTAAAGAGATAACTGAAGAGATAGCTAAAGAGATAGCTGAAGAGAGAGAGAGAGAGATAAATAGATAGCTAAAGAGAGAGCTAAAGAAAGAGCTAAAAAGAAAGCGGACGAAAATGAGAAGAGAGGTCGAGAGAGAAAAAAAAATGAATCGTGACGTTCTCAGACAGCATGACTGAACCTAATTATAAACAATCTTGATCTTCATTTTCAAATGTTGTATTTTTGTGTGTATCTTAACGTTGATCTTATCAACTGTCCAATCTTTTCGTCTTCACATTTCCTACACGACTTATTTAAATACACATTTTTTTTTATTAAATTTTTTTTCCGATGGGGGCCTTTAATAAATTATTGATTTTCTTAATTGACCTCTTTCACCAATCGTAAACAAACAACAATTAGCCACATGATAATATTGATAAAACAATGAAAAAAAAAACTGTCACGTGACTGCCTGGTGTATTACGAAATTGGTATAGAAGAGATAGTGAACCACGTGGCTCAATGTTGTTTGTTTACGATTGGTGACTTAGGTCCATTGATTTTCATGGACCAAGACCATTGTCAGTTCTTGCGTTGTGCAATTAGGGCAATTATTCTTGTAATGCAATTAAATTAACTTCTGTATCACTATAAGTAGATCTTATACTCGTCTATTATTGGTGATTTCCGATCTGAGCTACACAATGTCAAGGACGCTTAATTAATCTTCAAAATTGCCAACTAAAGAAACATTACAAACAAAAGAGCTTTAAAAAAATACTTTATTCTGCATAACTAACTGGATATCTGCTATTTACATAAAACTTTCAAAAAAACATAAGCTTATCAGCATTCCCCTTGTTTTATACATCTACAATACAAAAGAGCCTGCTATCTATAGGCTTGGGCCATGTGTGCTGTAGTCACAGAGAAATAAATAAAACACTGCAGACATTAATACTAACAATTAATGAGCAGAGACTTCGTGTTGATATAAGTAGACATTGAAGACTATCATTTGACTACGTCACATCCTGCCAAGTACTCTCTCACAAAAACATTCACAACAAACAATGACGCAATATAAACATATTAGCACGGCGCGTATGCAAATCTCCATTAGTGTTTACAATTACTATTATATGAATCAGTCTAACTTGAGTTTAAAAATTAGACATTCTTTGAATAGAGTGTTTCATATAGCGTAATCCTATGAATATCTAGATAGATAGATAGATAGATAGATAGATAGATAGATAGATAGATAGATAGATAGATAGATAGATAGATAGATAGATAGATAGATAGATTATTCTAAATTTAACAATACCTTACCCATGCCTTCAAAAAGAACCCCCCCCCCCTTTCCACACCATATCATGACGTCTCTGTTTCTCAACTTAATTGGATTCTTTAATCTTGGTCGAAAATACATAGAATTTTTTTTCTCAATCATTATACTGGGAGATATTCGTTCAATTATGATTCGCTTTCTTTTCTTGAAGCTCTTTCTGCCTTGTCATTTTCCTCTCACTGTGATGATTCGAATGCTACACACAATATTTGTCCTACCCTGAACTGATTGGGAGGGCAGGGGGGGGGCAGTAATATTCTAAATAGAAGCATGAAATAAATGAGATTACATAGAACTCAGTTCAAATTTTAAAGACTGATAAGGGGCAGTAATTCTATATTATTCGAAAGACAATAGAGGGTCATATTCCCTTAAGTACAATAAACAGGCCTATGGGTCAGTCAATCTTACTATGCAGAGGGTCGGGCTTTAGAGTATTGGAACATATTTAAATTTATAGTTAATTAAATTTCTTTTCTACAAGAACTTGAACATAGATACATTGAATATGTAGGCCTAGTGAATCAACATATTATTTTGTAACTATCCAACTGCTCCTATATTTTAACAGGAAGAGATGACTGCTTGTTTTTATTTTAGAATGTAAATATAAAGACAACAATTTGAAACAACAAGAAAAAAATAATAATAAAAACATAAAAAATATTTTAAAAAAGAAAAAATCTTAGTTGTATCCATTTTTTGGATCAGTCATGGAATAAAATTTGTAATAGATCTAATCTAGACTAACAACTATAAATCTGTGCGATTAGAAATATTTTGATATTTTTACTAATTGTTTTTGTTTAGCGCAATTTTATGCTTATAGCTTTCTCAATACGCTATAATCCTATCACTTGTCTGGGCCAGTTGGAAAGGGGTGGGTGGAGGTACCTGTGTGATCAATTTTTAAATGCATTTATAAAAAAAAATCAACTTATACCACCAGTCAAGTTCAATTTCTTTCCGTAGCTCGAGATACCAATCAAAAAAATAATTTTCTCTTAAATGATTGTTATATTAAAAAATAAAGGAAAAAAATACTCTGCCCCATTCAACCCCCCCCCTCCCCCCCCCCCCCGAGAAAGAATCCTGGATAAGTGTATGTAATGTATAGGTCTACTACACTTTATAATGTAACAATAATGGGCCTTTAGCTCTAACTCAGAAGACGATGCGCAAAATTGTCCTGAACATACATTTTTTTAAACTCTTCATTTAATGCGGAAATACCCGAAGACATCTAGTTCGTTCAAGAGAAATATTTTCTCGTTCTCTAGCCAAATTTAATTTTTTTAATTTTTTGTTTTTTTACTTTGAAAAAAAATATAATGGCCAAAATAGAGTTTTTCCCAGAGTGGCCAACGAGCTAGTAATTCTTTTCTCAGTGATATTCATTTCCTCTTAAATTTCGAGAAAAATCGTTTGAGTCGTTTTGGAGATCCGTGTCCACCCACCCAGGTTTTTATTTCCACGAAGGTACGACTTGAATAGAGGTACTGTAACATTTTAAAAAAAAAATTAAAAGACTATATCTCCTTTATACAACTTATAGAGGTTTTCTTCCTAATAACTGATTAATGTTAGTTTAATCAGCAATGGGACATCTTTTAGGGTTATTGTACAAATAACAACAATTTGACAATAAAAATCCAGTACAAAAAAAATTTCTTTGGCGTTGTATGCCAGTTGTGTGGCTAAGGAGAAGGGGGGGGGGGGCGTTGCCTGAGATAGAGGAAATCGAGATTGACCTTCTTATTTGTCTGTAAACATTAAATGCTGTGTAGATTTCTTTCGAATGAACGAGTAGATGGCGGGACGGATAGGTCTGGACATCATAGGAAATAAAGTAAAAAAAGAAAAAAAAGAGAGAGAGAGATGAGAGAGAGAGAGCTCCTAAATCCATAGACATAAGACAAAGAGTATGAGGCACGACACATCAGATCGTGAGGACAAAGAAAAAGGAATGTTAGGAAAATATATAGAAACAAAAACTAAGTATTTTAAATAAGAGCCCAAAGTGACAAGCTCAAGGCTCTGGGCAAACCAAAGTTTTATTCACAGTAGGAATACAGGGTATACGATAAGTTTGATCCAGATGACAAAGATGTCTTGATTGATGTCACGATGAGATTGTGTTGATCGGTCAATGCTTTTCTGATGTTCTAATTTCGTAAATTTTTACCTTTTAGCAACATCAGATTTCACAAGCAATACCATGATGCCGGAGATACTACTTCAAAGTATAAACTCAAAACTGAAATCTTCTTTTAAATAAATAAAAAGCTTTAATTCTGGAACTAGAAATCACTTTAAATAATGCACAACAACATGAATGGAGATCTACAAGGAAAGAGAGAGAATAAAGGAAGGGTTTCGGATGGCAGATGCCATACAGATGCCATACACTACAGAAGCAGAAAGAAGGGTGATAATGCAACGGCGCCTGGCGATCGCAGCTGTGTATCAAGGATTGGTCTCTTTAGTCACACAAGAAGTTGCAAAGGGAAAAGATCGTCTCTCGAGACGTAAAATGCCACAGGACAGGACATAAATGTACATAACAGTTTAATCTAATTTCATTTTCTCTAGTGACCGATCTCTCTCCAATTGAATACTACCTTTTTTTTTTTTCTAGTAGCATCCAAACAATTTTGAGAGCTTATGGAATAACCGTCTTCGTGTTTGAAATAAACTTGTCAACAACATACTAACATGACCTTGCGCTAGAAACCATTCAATATAAAAATAAACTTAATGCAATAGCGGCTTTATTTTACGTGACACAGGTTATTGACTTGCTTTGTATTATACTATCGACTACACTATTTTGTATATAACAACTAAAGTTGGATATTTTGGATCGAGATTATAAATGTTTGTATACATAGATTTACGAATCTATCTGTATATACGTAGCCTACATGTTTGGTAGTACCAACTTTAGTAAAGTACATCTTATATACCATAGCATGCTGATTTTTTAGCCACGTTTGCGGACCTTTGCGGGAAGGGGCTTAAAAATGTCCATGCTGCCTTCAGGAGATAAGAAGACTCAGCTTGAGTCGTGTTTTGAACTCAAGCCTCTGTTAGGTAGCCCAGAGATTCATGCCCCTCAGCTACACATCCGACCTTTTTTTTGGAAGACTGATGATATGTTACAGTGTAAGTAGATGCTTGAGGGCTATTATATAAATGTTTGTAAGAGCGTGTATGTGTGATCGTTTGTGTGAGTGTTCATGTGTCTGTGTGTGCAAGTGTGTGTGTGTGCATGTGTGCGTTTGGTTTCTCACCAAGATCAAATTCCAATACGGCACAATTTCAGCGATTGTTTTGGTCACTTCCGAGCACGCGCTGCCCATCATCATAACGAGGCTGCTTTTCTTTGATTTCCGGTTGATCAAGTCAAAGAATGCGTCTGTTCCGTAACCTGCATCACACTGAAATAAAACAAAGAAAAAAAAATTACACGAGTCACAGAAATAAAAAAAAAAAATAGAGAGGATCTTTTTTTACCTGTATAGAAATACAATTTGTTTTCTAGCTTTTTAGTGTCCCATTTAGATCTCGTAAACTAGAAGAGATAGTGAAAATCCCACATTATAATATTTTAGGCTAATTTAGACCATTCAAAGTTCTGATGCAATGGCTACTTTTTCTTTTCTGAAAGCGAAAAATTTATTTTTTTGAAAGCCCTCATGCAAGCAGTTTTTTTTAGAAAAATACACTACTTTTACAACTATTCACTATTAATAGTAACAAACACGGGAGGCTCTTTAGTATGGGAGATTACCATTTACCACATTTTTAACACATTTATGAAAATAGTTTTAGATTTTTTGTAAAAAAAATTTTTTTTTACATTTATATTGCAAAGTTAAGAAAAATCTATTATACTGACTACTACATTTACACACAAAAAATATATTTTTTTAAAAGAGAAAAAAATCTATTTAGTATGCATATATGTTGAACATAATTTAAAACAACATTTAATAAGTAGTTTTTCATATTATCGCTTGAACTGCACCATCCCACGGTAATCGTTGAATACTGAACTAAATGAAAATTATTTTTTTTTTTTTTGAGCATTTGAATAAGAGATTGACCCTTTACAAAACACTTAGATCAATTAGATATTCATTATAAGACGTCAGTTAGGCCAGGTTCACAGTTGGGGCACCACACAAGATCTGTCAACCTTCTTTCTCCATTCTTCTCCGTCATTTGTCTTTGATAGAATTTCATTCTTTCTTAAAATATTGAAGCCTGCCTTTTTACCTGCCTGGGTGGATAACTTAGGGGACCTATTCTGAGTTTGTGTCTTTGTAACCTTGTTATTTAGCGTGTTGGGGGGAAAGAAGTAGTTACTTTTGTGTGGTCTTTCCGTCCGACACGATTGAATTGGAAAAAATATTGAAATTCCTATATCTTGTTATTTCAGATCTTGCAAAGTTCTAGTGTTATGGCTATTGTTTTGTTTTCTTAAAGCAAACAGTTTATTTTTAAAGTGGAATATGCAAGCAGTTTTTTTTCCCATAAATATACATTCCGTTTGTATGAAAAAATATGTGGGTAAAGTAAACATTACATAACAATGGGGCACAAGTTTGAGTCACCAACCTGAGAAGAAATATTTTTTTATAATTAATTTTGTAAAGGCAGCAAAGAAACCTTCTCCCAGAAACCCGTCCTACCACCGGTTTCAGGTTTGTGTGCACTGCCCTAAGACTCAGACGACGACCTATAAAGGTGACTAATTCAGCTTTTATCACCACTTACGTCAATTAAAATGTATTTTCCTTGTTCGAGATATCAAACAAAATAATTAATTACCAATAGTTTATTAACTGATTGGTTAATTTTTTATATTCATTCTTATGTTGTCAGGCAAGAAATAATTGTGCAAAATGTCAGCTTAATACGAGATTAGGTAGAGATTAACACAGACAGACACACAGAGTGAGTTGATATAAGATTTGTTGAATAAAAAACACGCCAAAAGATTCTTTGAAATTGTACTAATTTAGACATTCAAAACAAGACCATGGCTTGAATATTTCTTTTTCAATAAGTTGTGGTAAATATGAAGAAAAATATGTTTAGATCTAGTCGTTAATATTTAAACGGTACAGACTCTAGTTTCATTATTAATTATATTGAAGCATGTTTCCTAGGCTTACTGAGAGTGAATGCAAGAGAATACTTTGATAGGAAGACACTTGACTTATTAATTAACATGGTGCCGTCTCATTGTAGGCACACGGCCTTCCGAAAACTGATGCCCAGGACATGAATATAAAACTATGATTTATCAAACGCGATTATTCATCTACGGAGCCACAAAAGGTCAAATCCCGCGTATCGGGTGAACCTTCCCATGTCACGTCCGCTTGTGTCCGTCAGGACTGACCCGTACTGAGCTTTGGCTATTGAAGGCCAGGGAACACGGTACACTTTGGTTATTTATATAGCATGAGCTAGACCACACCCCTTTTTTTTCCCCCTTTTATCATTGCTTCTAGGATGGGAAATGAGAATAAGGTTTTAGTGTGTGTGTTAGTTGGCGGTGCTGTTTTGATTAGATGATAAGCAATCATCAGTTTATTGCCATGATAAATATTACTGTAACAATGAATTTGGTCTAGTTAATGCATTCTAGTATGATCAGAAGTTGAATCTGATGACCCAATGTCAAAATCCTAATCCTTAATAGATATCTATATAAGATCAAAGAGAACCATCCATTTCTGATAAGACGAATTTGCAAGCCATCCCAATGCAGATTTCTTTGTTATTGATGCCTCTAATTATTTAGAAGAAGCAAGTTAAAGATAAAGTTTAAATGTTAATTCTCTAACGAAAATGTAAAGAACAAACTAGATTACAAAGAGAGTTTGTGTTATCCCACCCATCGGATCCGCCCATTGGAAAGGAATATTCATATTCAACTCTTGATTTTTTTTTATTGTCTAAAGTCTAAAGCAGGGGTTCTCAACCTATGGGTCGCGATCCCCTTGGGGGTCGATTGACGATTTGCCAGGGGTTGCCAAAGACCATTGAAAAAATGGATTGTTAATGTCTATTTTCTATTGCTGTGTGTGTGTGCGGGGTTGCGGCTAAGTGGGGGATTGTAAAAAGGGGTCGCCGAGCATAAAAGGTTGAGAACCGCTGAGTCCTAAAGTAATAGAATTTCAAAGAATTATTTTGCGTTACTTTGAACTTGAAAAACAACAACTGAATAACTTATAATGGATAAACAGACTTTCATACCTTTTTGTAAGTAAACTAAATGTAATACATTCAGAAGAGCAATTTTAATATTTTTGTATTGTTGCTTTAATAACTATTATCGATAATGCTAAAATAATGCTTTTATATAAATATATAGCTACAGTACATTTGCTTAAATAGGATATTAATATTTATACCCACTTAAACTCACTGACCTATAGTTAAAGAGAGTGTAATGAACCATTTAGTTAATCTACAGCTTTTTACGGACCACTAGCTTTTTGAGCTACACGCGGCCACGGCGTAGAGGAGTTATTTTTAGTGGAGGGGTACAAACACATAACAGCAACAACAACAAATATATATAAGGGTACATAATGTTTGGGAAAATATGTTGTCCTCATAACTGTAAGTGTAATGAAAGCTTTTCTTGTGTGTAATGAAACCTTTTCTTGTCTGCATCTGTGTCCAAATAGATCAGTATCAATACGGCTTATATGGGTTTTGGATTCAAGAGTCCTTTTTAGTGGCCCCTGTAAAAGAAAAGCCGCTATTAGGTTTGTGCAAAATGTCCGTCTGTCCGTCTGTCACACTCAGATCTCAAAAACTAGAAGAGAAATGAAACATATTATTTCCCGATGCGTTGTGGCTTGTTACTATTCAAGATAGATATACCGCTTGCATTCATCAAACTAAAATCGTGCTAGTCTCCCCTAGTCAACTCATTTGGTCGTTTGGATGAATCAATGGTAATGACTTCGAATCCGAAGATTAAGGATGACTACAGCGCTTCACGTGACTACGCAAACCCAATGGCGACCTGCTTATTTTCCCACTACTAATGTAAACAAAGCCGTTGTTCTATGTTTTATTTACGTCTTCTGCATCTTCTATAAAGGTTTCTTCCTGGGTCTATTAATGTGTCCCGCAGACTTCTCGAGAGCTCACCAATCTGTCTCTTTTTAGAGGCCATCTGCTGCCCAGTTACTTTCCTCTGTTGCGCAGTGCCCCTTTAGCGTTATTTATATTTACAGAAGGTTCTAGAATGTCCGTTGCGTTCTTCTTTCTTTTTTACACGTTACGTTCTCTATAACGTAGTGTTGTTTTATTATTTTACTGTCTTCATAATGTCAGCTTCTGGGATGGGCGGTAAAGCACTTGGATTCCGAACCGAATGGTCTCGGGTTTGAAAACCGCTGAAGACAGATTTTGAATTTTGGGTTATTTAGGGTCTAGCCAACTCTAATGGGTGCCAGACATAAGTTGTGAAAATGTAATGTCTCTTGGTTCGTTGTGCTTACCACATGACACTCTCGTTAACCGTGGGCCACAGAAACAGATGACGTCATCTCAAGGTGCATCGTAGCTATTAACTTTGAATGAATTTATTTTCTCGTCTTAACAGATGTTTAAAATACATTTAAGTACATCATAAAAGAAGATGATGCTATTGATAAAACTGAATGGGAATATAGCTTGATTATGTTTTGTCTTGAAGGCGCGGTGGCTTAGCGGTAAAGCGCTTGGCTTCGGAACCAGGGGTCCCAGGTTCGAATCCTGGTGAAGACTCTTAATTTTGGGATCTTTTGGCGCCTCTGAGTCCACCCAGCTCTAATGGGTACTTGACATTAGTTGGGGAAAAGTTAAGACCGTTGGTCATTGTGCTGGTCACATGACACACTCGTTAACAGAAACAGGTGACCTTTACATCATCTGCCCCATAAATCGCAAGGTCTGAAAGGGGAAACTTTACTTTTTTTTTTAAACTATGTTTTCTCTTGACATTTGGACGATATTGCATATAATTAAATAAGATAAGTATTATTCTTTATGTCGAAAGGAAAGAAAAATCTGGTCAGATTTTATTTTGTTCATAAACCGAATGCAATCACGTTTTTCCATGTTTAATTACCTTTCAATAGAACGGTGCAACATAATATTTGCAGTGTACATCTCACTTTGATCTTAGCGAGAAAAAGCCGATACATGTGTTATGTAGTGTGTGTGTGTGTTTCTATGGTGACGGTGGGAAGAGGTTAGCGATTGGTTGTGAATGATGCAAGATAGGTGGCATTGTCATCATTGGTCTTAGTTAGGACAGACGACTCAAGAACGTCAGACTGAAAGGTTGTGTTATTGTAGTGGGTAGGAGTTTTTTAAGAAATATTATTACTTAAGTCTAGTACATTTAGTTTATCTCATGTCTATATTGTCTATGTAAAAGTTATATTTAGTTTTGGTGCTTAAAGTTATTTCAAGTTTTATTAAGATAAATTACGCCTACAGCGGTTTCATTGTCTACCAGCTACAAGACAACGACCATCAATAACAAAGTGATAAGTCTTTTTATTCAATATCTATTTCTAACGACATGAGAATACCAGGTTTCGACCCCGGGGCCGCCGGTTCAGAAGCCAAGCGCTTTGCCGCTCAGCCACCGCACACCCAAACATGTTAATGGTTCCTCTAAAACGCAAGACATCCAGAATGTAGCACATGGTTAAGGGGAGGTATCCCTGAAAATCTTATTTTTGTTATTTCTGAAGCTAGGCCTTTGAAATTTGTTATGGTAACATATAATGATATTCTAAAATAAATAATGCTAAAAAAAAGTTTTTTGAATGATGGTTGCCATGGTAACGGCGGCCATATTGTTTATTGTATACAAATTAAAAGTCTGAATTTTGTAAAAACTATTGATCAGAAATACATGAAATTGAATTAAAAGATAAGAAAAAAGAATCCTCTAAATTGATACAATGTCGGATCTAAAGATTTAAGTATGTTAAATTTTTTATAAATTTTTGAATTTTTAGTATTTTTTAGACCTTTTTTAACAGGATAAATATTAATTAAAAATTCTTTTTAAAAAAAAAGTACATAAAATATTGAAAAAAAATCATTGTACGAGTAAAGTTAATGATGTCCTTAAGAAGTGTTTCAAATTTCATCAAAATCTATCAAGTAGTTTAGGAGAAATTCCTAGTAAAGCACAATGACATGTGCAAAAACTAACATTTTGAGAAAAATGAGTTTAAAGTATAAATTTTATTAAGATTTTGTCTCATAGACCTTACAAAAACATTTTAAAAACATGTTTTAGACACAGATTTAAGCAATAAAAATGATTGTAATGTAAAGAAAAATGATTGATCTACTTATGTATGTTATTAGTTAAAAATCGATATCCTAGACCTAAAACTCAATTTTCTCTAGGGATACCTCCCCTTAACATTATTAAGATATTGGTCAGTGTACATGTTCATTGTCCATTGGTGTATGTCTACGAGCTGAGCTTCATGCATTATGAATGCTTAGTCATCATCACAAGTATAGGAGCCTCTTCAAGTAAACGGAACGGGTTCAAATCTAATTGTAAATCTTGTATTAACGTGTACGTCTTGCCTTGTCGGCTGACTGAAGTTTCACATTGAGCGTCGGGAATTGTTTTTACGTGGCAAGTAACAAACAAGAATAACATTGTAAGATACTTTTTAAAACAAACAACGAGCTTATATTGGATCAGTCATTTCATTACATTTCTAATAGATCTAGAATAACAATAAAAAAAGCATTTATAAAAATTTAAAAAAAGGGGAACGATATGAATTCGAACTCATGGCTCAAGCTTTCACAGGCTTCTCAAGCCAACACGGTAACCACTTGCTAATTGAGAGCCTATGGCCATAGACGATTGTATAGTTAACTTTTGGTTCTCTTTCTATTTCATGTTGTGTTCACTAAGACTCAGACGACGATTTCTATTTAATTAAGTGCTGATCATCATACATTAATTAGATTGATATCTAATTATGTTTTTATTTTGTTGACCTCAAAAGAAATTAAATGAACAGAAAGCTGTTATTTACTTTGGTTTAAACTACATTTTTTTGGATAAATATATGGTAAACTTGTTTCTGTATACTATCTGACAATGACTCTCAGGATATCATTTCCTTTGTACAAAATAAATTCGACTTAGATATACACAAACTTCTACAAGGTTATCTCCAGTAGGCCAGTTCAGTTCAAGTTTGGTTACAAATGTGAATTTGTCAAAGCTATACTTTTTACAAAGCTTCAACTCACTCTGTCTGTCTGTTTGTTTGTCTGTCAGGTAAATGTTTGAACACTTGGATCAAATTGAAATTTTGCAATTATTTCTTTTACCTGACAAAACAAGAATCAATTGAAAAAATAATGACAATGTCTTCCGACTATGCAGACCCAGTTGTGACCTGCATATTTTTCAGCATCTCGTACACACAAATCCGTTGTCCACTGCCGGTCTATTTAAATTTTCTTTCCGTCATCTGAGCCTGTCTTCAATAATTGGTTTTCTCTAAGTCCAAATGTTTGTCCCGCAGCCTTCGTGAGAGCTCTCCAACTGTCTCTTTCAGACGCCATCTGCTGCCAGCTGCTTTCCTTAAGGGCGAAACGGCGCCTGAGTTGATCTTTATAGCGTTTACGGGGGCACCTCTGTAACGCCGTTCTCCTTTAAGCAAGCCAAAGGAGATCGCCTTTGGCATGCGGTCGTCTCCCATGCGGGATAAGTGTCCAAAACAGTGCAGCTGTTAAATGTTAATTAGTGCTTATATACTGTCCACACCGTCCTCCAGCAGAACATGGTTATTTGTTAGTGCCAGCGTATAGCTGAATTAGTCCCATTTATACTATGTAGAGAGAAATGATTGAAATCAACCATAGATAACTTCAAAAACGTCTTTTTTCATAAGCCTTTCCATAGCACAGTGGTTAGTATGTTTAACTTGAGGAGGCCGAAGAGGCCTTAGCCCTCGAGTTCGAATTCATGTCGTTTTTTCTTTTATTAATGCATTTGAAAAGCGATCAGACATATACCTCCTTCTCTCTCTCTCCCCCCTCCCCCTCAACACCTTTCTAACTGGTC